>NC_049986.1:16428992-16468333 GCF_000003815.2 Branchiostoma floridae | reverse complement strand
CCCCCAGAGTTGCATTAAAGCCTGCTATTTTATTAATAAGCAAAGCTGATGATAAATCATTGATTATCACACAGCTATTCATCATTGTATTATCAATGTCCTTAAGCCACCTAAAGTGCACATTGTGCAGTTCTTCTCCTTATGATAGATATGAGACCTTGCTCCCGTTAAGAACTCAATCTTTCTTGTATTGTGAATGTGTACAATTTCAACTATGTGTAGCAACATATAAAAGTATTTTGTCCACAGAAGGCTGCACATAACTGCATGTATTTGTATTTTCAACAGTATGGCAAATGGGATAATGAAAATATATATTTATCAGGATAAAGTTCCAAGACATTTTAATGCAGTTAATCTTATGGATGTCTTCCTTTGTTAATCCATTGATTGATAGGTTGATTTAGGCTTATGGCCTTAGGTAATCAATACAATGGGGACAAAAATGAGGATTTTGACTTCTATTAATCATATAGGCACCATTGAAGATGGTTGAAGACATTGCATGAATACCTGTCTTTGCATAAGAATGGGTATATGTTGGAGTATTGTCCCTAAATGATTGCACTCAGCTTCAGTAGAGTTATTGTGTTAGAAGAGTTAGGCAGATCAATAACTTAAGTTTATTCTGTTAATCAAATTTTCAAATTTTCTGATCATGTGCACAATGTTTGCAATCAGGTCTTATCCTGTTAGGCCATCTTTTCACCGTGGTCGCTGAGCAACCTTACAGCAAAGGCAAAAGTTGACATGTGTAACTATGGATTTCATAATTAGAATGTGATGCAAGATGCAAAGATAACAAAACACACAAAACATTAAAAAGAATATGTTCTTATCTATGAAATTCATTAAGTCATCTGTAATGTCTTCAGAAGTTGTAGTATCTAATGGGGTGTAAGACCCTTAGAAAGCCCTAGTTTTCTGGTTATCAAAATGTTCTGAACCTTACTGTTACTCTTTCAGACATGGTTAAACAGCTACACGACACTGTTCACAGCCACCTGCAACAGGTGTGGAAGACACCTGCAGGACGGACTGCCCCCCACCTGGAGAGACTTCAGAACCACAGATCCCTACCACGAGAACTGTAGACAGTAGTTGTCAAAAGACAAAGTCCAAGGCCAAGGGGTTTCTGTGTGTGGTGTAGTCTTCCAATGGAAAACTATTTTGCCTTACTATTAACCTCTGTTGATATTTATTTACACCTAGTGTGCTCTCATGAAGATTAGCTAATTCCATTATTGTATGGCTTCAGGGAATCACCCAGATTAATATCTGTCATATTCTACTGAAATAACTTCCCTGTCTTAAAATCATAAACGAGTGATGAGAGGCACTGAATGGTTGGCTGGAATGTCTGACCGTTTCCAAACTCATATCCAGTTGCATGAGTAACTGCTTTTTGGCATATCTTGTTATCTCAATGTCTAACCTTCATCAACGTTTTCTATTGTAAGTTTCAAAACCACGAGCACACTTTAACCAACACATGCGCTGGCAGAACAGTGCTTGGAGGGTCAATACACACCAGGACGGGTTTAAAGTATTTTGGTGGACTTGCCAGAGAAATGTTCTGGACTACACAAAACAAAATCGTGCAAAAATGCTGACAAAAAAAGAGACATGTAACCCCTTATTGTGTGTATTGTTTAATTGATAGTTGTTTAAGAGTTCTAACTAAGGCATTGAAACAACTATATTAGTACAGTTATGATAGTCTAGATAAAGAGATGACAAAGCATGTTTGAAGAGAGAAGATACATAGCAGACAAAATGTGAAAGATAAAACAACATAATGAACGTTTCAATCAAATAGCATTTGACCCCAGCCCAACAAAGGTGCAAAAAAAGCCATGAGCATGAATTCAAGCACGCTTACCTCCCAGCAATGCCTTTGCACCTTTAGTCTCCAGAGATTTCTGTATCATTTACTTCACCAGTTAATCGTGGCAAATGGTAAATCAACCCTTTGGATGCTATCCCAACCTTTCGATAAGAATGGTATGTAGACAAGCTGTAGGATGTATCAGGACGACTACATTCTTTGTGCATACAAAATGATGTACATGTAATCACCTAGAGAGATACAATGGCAGTAAATATATCAACCCGTTCCTTGTTATAAGAGAACGCCTCGAACTAATAAATGATGCAATCTTCCTGTAGCTATAGGTCAGTGTGCCCATCATCTTAAATAACGTCCTCTACAGTCCGGTTAATGGCATTGTTACGACGTGTTGTAAAGATTTTATGTACGTCCTGGAAGTATCTGCGGTAGGTCAGATGTTTGTCTGAGGTCTGTTGCTTCGTTAAAGGAGTCTCATGTCTGTTGTAGAGGTGTAAAACCAATTTTCGGCCATCCCATATAGAACAATAGCTAAAGACATATGCCCGACCTCTTGGCTATTTTTAGCACTGCAGATTATGAGCTTGGCAAATAAAGCAGTGACAGTTGGAAGGGCACCGTTATTAAATTAAGCATGTTGGGTCGGTCTAAAGCTTTTATTTTCACATTGTAAGCTTCCAATTTTAGCTTGCCATCAAGAAAGTTCTTGAAACTGATGAACTGTAGGATTGCCCTTACTGTGACGGATGATAATGTACTACGCGTGGCCATGGATTACACCAAAATATCTGGTAAGCTAAGAAAGCGGCCAGTATCAACTACGTTTCTGCATTTGATGCAGGGATAGGGTGCAGCATTAGTGGAAGCACGGCTCTTCCTACCTTATCATGGCTTTTCTAGGAAGATGCATCTTTCCCACTGCTCTGCACTTTATCTACATGTGTAGGGCGCACCACGTGGACATCACGGGTCCCGTGCCTCTTTTCTCCGCATGGAATCAAGATTGCCGCCTGATGCGACGAAGAAGGTCTTAATGTAAAACAGCCAGAGCCTTTGAGCTTGCTTAGCGTCTCCATCTCTGTTGACGTATCAGAATGTCGAGCTTTACCTCGCGTCAGGGCTAGGCCATTGAATGAGTTCTGACATTTGACTTTCAGTCGATATAAAGGGTAAATCTTTCAGTACACGCTCCTGATCGCAAAGCTCTCATCTGTTTGACTTCTGCAAGCTGCCTTTGGAAACTGACATGAGCTATGTCAATTTCCTTAATGGTGCCAACGGCAATCAGGCGAAAACGGCTTACTCAAAATGCAAGTGAAGTGACAAAAGGCGTCGTTGAAATTGTTCGGTGCTTTGGGACGCCCAAAAAGAGCGAGGCATGCCGAAACGGTTAAGTGTCCCTTGCTGATAGGCTTCTGGATATCTGTCTCGGGTGATCAATAACATTACATTAGCCCTGCGCATTAGAAGTTGATGAAATGGCACTTGTTATCACTGACTCACACTGTTCACCTTGGTGTCGATTGAAATGGAATCTGCTTTTACCCGTACCCCACTGGTAACGAGTGACACGTAGATGAACTTACAGTTTTATTTTATCTTTGGCGGGGTCCATTGATGCAACAAGTAGGGAGACAGAGGCCGCGCTGCGATTTCAAATTTCACCGTTTGTTCAACCAGTTTCACAAATTGAAACGAATCTTTTACGTCCGCGATATAGTTTCATCAAGTTGGAAGAATATATGATATAGGAGAATTCTTTTTTCACAACCAGTAGGTACTTGCTTGGCTTACGTTTCGATGTCTCTCCGACACCTTCCTCAGAGCTTCTGACTGGAGTTTAGAAGCTCTGAGGAAGGTGTCTGAGAGACATCGAAACGTAAGCCAAAAGAATTCTCTTTATCCTGAATCTTTTGCACTTTGTGTGTTTTGTTATCATTTTAGTCATACTTCTTCCATTTTGCATGATATTTAAAATTATGAAGCCAGTATGCTTACACAAATCCAATTTAGCAGGCGGTCACCTTCCCGTGGAATGGGGCATTTCTATGCATGGGTTTATATTTTTGGTGGAGGTCCATTGGTGCAACAGGTGGGAATGTGTGCCGTTACTGTAAATGGTATGGACAACACGCTGGAACGAACTGGCCATTGAGTTATGTCTACTCATGACCGCTGATGGCAAGCGTGAAAGTATCTGCTCGTGATGACAATTTGCTTCTGTGTGGGGTTGGAAGATTTGAAGTCATTTATCAGCCAGGCCGTATGGATCGGTTACTTGTAGGAATAGTCAAGCCTAGAAAATGGGTACTAGGTTGTGTTTTCGTTTACCTGACCGACCCTAGCAAACAGTAATGCCGCCGCTAGCCTTGAGGGGGGATGGGGGTGTCGACGACTGGCAAGGGACATGAAATTTTGAATGATGAACACGTTGTAGAATTGTTTTCCCATTTCCATTGCAATACAGAAGTTGGGGTAGAAAAATACCCACCAAACCGAGATCCCCTCTATGGTGACACCTTGTTATGTTAGGCCGACATCTAAAAAAGAGTATCCATACATGTCGACTGTAATTCTTTTCCATGACCTCAACCGTCTACGCAACATTGATCCCATGATCAGTTCTTTTGAGTTTTTAAACTCAAAAGAACTGATCATGGGATAAAAATAACGTCCGACTTTGGTCGTTGCGTATCCACAACAGGAGAGAAGGCACGACCCTAGGCATTCCCAACTTCTTCACGAGATCATATCTTCTTGCATTACATAACATATCATTTTGATATTCCAATATAGTGATGACGTTAACTTTAAATTCAGGCAACGGAAATATCCAGTGACCACAAAACATAGTTGTGATTTTTTTAACGTCAGTTTGGTCTCATCTGGTGCGTATGACCAGACTGAGTTCGGTTGTATGTATAGTGTGCTCCTCGTTTGATTTACCTGCTTGGTTGTGAAGACCGAAAACTGGTCGGCAAATCTGATCATGGCTATTCCCTTTATAGCACATAAAATCTATGTATATATTTATTTACGCCAGTATCATTTTATCAAAGGCAAGCGTTCCCTTTGAAACTTTGCGTATAATGAATGTAATAGTTATGTTTATGTGCAAGATGTCGATTTCGCTCGGACGCAATTGCTACTTATGACACAGCCTCATCTGTTCGTACGACCACACGGGCATGCAATCTTACAGGAAAATTAGGTCTAACATGGCAACCGGCCATAACTACTCTCGTACGACATGCCTAGTTATCGTTTATATAGGCCATTGTGATTATTGGAGCGATATGGATTGATATTCTGTCGCATTGCGTGATATGGTTGACATTGATTACCGCTCCCGTCTTAATAATTGATATTGAATTCAGGCACTGACGATCTACTTTGAAAGCAGTACTTTGATAGAGCCATTGTCCATACTTCACCTGTGTTCGCCTCAATGTCTTAGGAATGAATTCAATTGTGTGAATATCGCAACAGCCTTGTTTGAAAATGATGACTGTTGATAGTAACGTTTACCATGAATCTTACATTGTACTATGTTGATGTCCCACGCTCATAGTTCTTTAATAATTTCTATCTAGCACTTATGGGTTCCCCTACTTTTTAAGTATCAACCAAATCACCTAAATCAAAGAAGGTGTATCCTGTATATACCAACTATGGTGATCATGGTGTCAACAAGCGGAAGGTAAGAACGAAGTTTGGCTGATGGATTTTTGTCGTCTTAAACAATAACCAACAGTGCCATGGCAGAGTAATTATTCATTGCAAACTGCACTGATGAGCTGCATATTAGACAGTGCGACGGGTATACACACCGAACATTCGCTTCACGCAGATCTGCATCGTCAGTTTGCTAATGGGAAAGGCAAGGAAAGCGGGACGTCCTTATTTAAACCAGGATATTACAGGAGGTGTTTCTGAAGCAGGAAACCCGAGTTAGTGATAAACGATCTGCGCTGCTGGTAAATCGTTATCCCCATTTTTCAAGCCGTCAAGGACCCAGACAAAATGTCCACATTTCACGTTGATGCTGCTTTGAACACAGAGGATAAGCATTGTTACCCATGAAATCCCAACAAATATCAATATACTAGATACATGTACCGTCAGTGTTCCAAGGGCGTTTTTTGAGGGGGGTGGTCATGGCCATTATTCTTAATGGGACATAAGATCTATGTAGAAATAGAACAATGAATGGGTTCGTATTGCCACATTTTTGTTCTATTTAACAGAAAACACGGACATATGGCAATTGCACAACTACGCTGTCGGGCATCCTACCTTCACATGGGAATATCAATGGCAGAATACGACACCCTCTCCACCATGTCTCTATATCCAGAGTGGTTTCATATTGAAACCTCGCCTCACCAGTCCCATAGTGAAACACGACGCCGAAGAAAATCCCACTTACCTGTGTTTTCCATTACTGTTTGCCAGGTTTTCCTCCCAATCACGATTCCCAAACACACCTCCAGTGGTTGTGTTCTGCTCGTGACGTGTGCCTCCGGTACCAGCTGCGGTGTGGTATTGTCTCACGGTTTTATATCTGTCTACGACGTCATTCGAGACCCCCGCTGAGACGACTAGCACCTGATAGCACGTACAGTCGTCCAAGTCATATGTCACTGATGATGATACAGGGTACACATGCAATAATGACAACAGACGATCACTCACCACCTTTTTCTTCTAAATGGGAATTTTCCAGGTCAACGCAGAAATCCCGTCAACAGCAGGCTGTATTGCATTTTTAATACAATGAGGTATTCAATTGCCTACCCTACGATGAGGAAATCATCTTCCATGTAAACCCATGCCAATTGGAAAAACACATTGCCGACTAGCTCCATGTCCGAACTCTGAAAGACCACAATCCAAACGACAGTCCTCCCCTCATACGTCCTGTTGGCACAACCAGACTGTAAAATAGAGGCGGTGTGTTTGGTCCCAAAGTTGAGCCAGCCAGCCCATTACAGTTTATACCACCGTGTCGATACTCCCTGGGGGATAGTTTAGATGCGTTAGAGCAGACCGCAGAGAGGCATGGTTCAGTCCCTATTGCGGGCACAAGCAGCGCTCTGGAAGCAAACAGAAAGAAGATAACAACTAGTAATACTGGGTCTGTGCATTCGCGAGGAATTAACAAAAAAGGAGAAATGAAGTTTGGGCGTCTGATTTGCAAATGCAGAAAGTTGTCGGCGGCAGCTTTATATAATTTTGATTTTGTCACAGAATTACTTTGTCGTTACATTGCATCTACTGTTTTATTAATGGAGGTCAAAGGGTGGAAATAGATACACTCTTGTTAGTTTGTAGTTGAAAAGATGTATGTCAACCGTATCGCTTGGTAATGTGCATCACTTTCTCCTTTAACATTGCACAACACTGTTGTTGTCAACATCAAGGTGTACCCATCTAACTTTTGTTTGAAAGATGTCAGATGCACAAATAGACGTCTACATCTACTCATGGTAGAAGAAAAAGTACTTTGATGTATTTGGTCAGCTTCGGGTATCGATTTCATATCAAATCCTCCCCTTAAGGGTGGTATCAGGCATCCTTTACGCGGCCACACCGGCGGTCCATCCATTTTCATGAATTAAGGGTAGGCGAATACCCTGAAACCTTCCACTGTTATTTCTAGCCCGAATTGAGCCTTTTTAGTAAGAGAAGGATTTCTGGCGCGTTTACCTCCCGCGGGGAAGGATCTTTCTGAGCTATATTTTGCTCACAATACCGTAAATGTATTTACATTCGCGGTAATGTAAAAACTTCTCGGTAAAGAGAAAATGAAGTGGGAATTTTTGTGTTCGCAAGAGTGCTTAGGTCACATACTGCTACAGGAATGAAAACGCCGTCACCTTTGCAGACAGCCAGTTGGAAACCACCTACTAGTGACTCCACATATTTTGCTCACAGTACTGTAAATGTGTTTACGTTCGCGGTAATGTAAAAATTTCTCGGTAAAGAGAAAATGGAGTGTTTGCAAAGGGTGCTTATGTCCCAAACTGCTACAGGAATAAAAACGCCGTCACCTTTGCAGACAGCCAGTTGGAAACCACCTACTAGCAACTCGGCAACGGACAGACAGAACAGTGGCTTCTAACATATCATCATATGGCACAATGTACATGTAGGATGTAGCTCGTAGACAAGAGGGTAGGCAAGCACAATGATATTCGCGGTGTTTTTGAGTTCACGGTGAAGAGTTCACGAACATACATGTATGGCCACTACACCGCGAACTCAAATGAATTTACAGTAACTCGAACAGTGGTTATAAGAGGTGAAGAAACGAATTTGTGGAAGGGTTATGCCCGGGCCGCGACGCCAGTTAGCAAGTGATGAAAATGAACACGCACCAGACATCCGCAATCGTCCCAATTAGGGGGGGGGGGGAGCTCGTTTCGTACTCCCGTGGGCGAACCTCACACAGCTTGATGAATGTCAACAAAACGGGGATGAAATGATGAAATTCTTCTAAATTTCAATTTACACCAACATTCACATAGAAATTTTAAAAAATAGGAATTTCATTCTTTTCTTTTTTTTAATTTCATTCTTTTTTTTGAATTTCATTTTTGTCTTTTGTTTTGTTAAACGACATTTCTTTGCTAGTAGCAAAAAAAAATTTTAAAAGAACGTTTGTACTTTCAACTTTTGAAATATGGAATATGTGCAACCAAAATGGCACCATCTCCCATTTCCTCACACTGGTCCCCGGCGTACTACTATAAGCACATTGTGGGGTCACATTGCATTTCTTTTAGTACCGTAAGAAGAGGCCTTAATGGGCAGTGCTACTTCCATTCAGATTTCTAGGATATACCAGCAGCACCATTCATGGTATCCTGATGAGTACATGATGTGCAGTGAACACTGCGCACAGCAATTCATTATCATTGGCCTCCGTCCGTCTAAAGAGACGATGGGTTTTGGTCATGGTCTACATCTTCTTTGGTGGCTGAACAAGCCGATTCTGGAATAGCAGTCTCTGCCGCATTCTGCACGTTTGAAGGTGTTTGTAAGGGTAGAGGCCGCTGGTGTCTGAGTTGGGATTTGGCAGCGTTAGCTTCCTTCGCCCCTGCTCCATGCTGATTGGTCAATTGCTGTTTCTTCCCAAGAGTCTACGTCGATGTTGGCCTGCTTAATCACGGATATAAATAATGTGCACCTTTATTCGTCAGGAGGTTGGGTGGCGGATATGGGTCACTCTCGTAAACAACCGCCCGGGCCAAACTACGCAGGAGACTTGGTCTGAAGTCCCTGGTGACATAAAAGCGTTTGATGAATGCCAAGAAACATTGTTTTTATTGGACACTACTCGATCGAGTCGGTCTGTAATTAAACTGGATGATGGAATGGTCACCCGCAGGAATTAGGTGAAGGACATCACTTTGGCATTTCTAATCAATTTTTTAAAGAATATATAAGTACCTTTTTTTTTCAGATTTCTTGGCCTTTCTTGCTACGTGCCTTACACGCATGGTCGCCCATTCTTGGCAATTAGGATGTTCCTTATGGAGAAAGCGGGACTTCAAGCGGACGAGCTCCGCTCTATCATGCTGGACAGGGCTCTGTGGAAAGCGTGGTGTCACTTCTATACAGGGGATGAACTGAACTGAACTTCTTGCTTCTCCACTATGCCAATCTCAGTGGCCAAAGACATAGATATGTGTACATCGTCACTGTCATGTTGTCTTTTCTCAGAAGGTCTTTATTGATGATAATAAGGAACTATTCCTGTATAGTAGAGTGGACTCATTCCTCAGTTAACCGGCATCTACCGCACCGCAGTCTTCCCTCAGTAAGACATCTGGAGCCGCAAAGGAACTGTTCCTGATATGCGACTGCCGTGGTCTCGGTAAAAGTTATATTCCACAAAATCCCTAGATACGTATACACATGTAAAACATTAGAAAATGGTCTGTTTGGAAAGACGTACAACGCATATCGTACCACCACACCTTCATGAATTAATCCCCTGGCAACGTGCTTAACAAGTTGCGCCGTGTCGACTGAGGAAGTAGTAACCAAGACGGATGTCGTATAATACATCTCTATCTCATTAAGAGCGGGTTCATTCTTCTGCAAATATGGAAGTGGGTCGAAAACAACCAACTATAACTTATTCATTGAAATGCTATATTGTGACAGTGACTACGGTGGGTCAAAGTAAAAATAACTTCTCCGCAAACTTTACTTTAGCCAAAAATATGTCACAAGTGTGAATGGGGCCTAAGGTTTAGAGAAATTCAAC
Organism: Branchiostoma floridae; assembly: GCF_000003815.2. Lineage (NCBI taxonomy): Eukaryota > Metazoa > Chordata > Leptocardii > Amphioxiformes > Branchiostomatidae > Branchiostoma > Branchiostoma floridae. The sequence continues at coordinate 16,458,206 of NC_049986.1, read as the reverse complement.
GTTTTGTACATCTGTCACTCATTGCTTTCAATGGGTCGAAAAGATCTGTTGAAACGATAGCTTCCCTTGTAGTACCGCCGGATATTAAACGCAATATGTCCACGCCCGTACCCGATCGAATCAAGAAGATACATCGTCTTGAGTTGGCAATGTGGCAATGGAGTTTCATGACGCCTGAGTTCACGTCAGGTCCACTAGCCTATACATGCAAATGTCTGAAATCTAGTGAACAGAATTAAGTTTTGTATGAAGCGTAGCAAAATAAGTACGTGAAGTTAAACATACAATACGGTTTGTATCGAAAGAATTGGTATATTTGTGTTCCCTTGCCTTTCAAGTCTATTGTATTTCATTTTTTCCCCGGAAAGGAAGTAATAAATTGGCGAGAAAGTCCATTATAACTTCAAATATAGAAGGCAACCAGCGAAGTGCTGATCACATGTAGACATACACGCTTAATGAAGCCATTCCCTTACCTTAAGAGTTAATGTTGTAGAATGTAAGACCACCAAGTATGCAAACGTTCCATTCGCTTCTATGCATTCGCTAAAAGGTGGCAGAGATGAGCTGAGAGCCTTGCAACCTTTTACGCAAGGTTAATAGTCGAAAAACTCTAATAGATTTTCTGGCTGGATGCCAGCGAGCAAAGACCAATGAAGTCTGGTAGACTGGGAACCTCTGTGAGTTGCACTATTCGCTATGCATTACCCTCGCTGGGGTCACAATATTTATGGTAAAATCGATCTATTGCTGACGATGATGATTCTAAAGTTGTTGAAATGACTTTTTATAAGTCTAAAGAAAAGCATGATTTTTTTAGAATTCATTGTCATTGCAGGCACATACAGTCCTCTCGTAAGGGAATCGTAGCTAGCTTGGTTGCTAACAGACAAGGGGCACCAGTCAACGACATTCAAGAGTCCTTTTTGTCAACTAATGAGGTTGTTTTCCGCCAGGTGCCCTCTATACTTTAACACGTTGCTCTATGTGACGTTCATGTATGATATCTGAAACACTCTCCAAGTTCTAGCTGGCCCATTCACATAATAATGGCCAGTTATGCATCACAATGGATTGATGGACATAACAAGTTTATATGGTTTGGATTTATGATTATAAAAAAAATCATCGGGGAAACTGGAGGAAATTAAAATCTAAAACGCCGGTTTTGCTAATAATTTCATAAAGGCAACGGCCATATCTAATGGTTTTGGGCTTGTTAGCTTTACAGTCTTTAGCGACTGAGTACTAGTATTATTTGCAAGTATACTATGTTTTCGAAATATTTCTACTGTGCAAAAGTCCCGAATCACAGGCCTTACTGTTTACCACTTATTTGCAGTAAATTCAGATATCTTGAGATATTTCTTGAGACAAGAACAGTTGGTTAGACATCAGACGGTTCTTTGTCCTTCACAGCCAATGATAACTAATTAGTATTGATATTCCACTCCTAAGTGCTCCTGAGACTGTAATTACTGGCTTTTCAATTGTATCATGATCTGTGACGTAATGATAACGATGACGTAGTTTCTACATCCCCGCCTAAATCTGTCTAGACGATGGATTTTCTTCGTCTTTGGGGAGGAGGCTCTTTATCATGTTGCGCTGTTTGAGCTTTCCTAAATACTAATCGACCTAGTCTCATTTGCATAAATTAAGGTCCTCTTCAAAATGGTTCCCAAACAACAATTCCTAAATTACCTTATCACAACAAGACATTAAGAAGATAGAATAGCGCGCCGTAGCTGTCCGGTCTTCAGTCCAGATCAGGTTTCTAGTCTCTGCAGTTCTTCCTCCATTCCCTTTCTGTTATACCATCTAATGTTCTGTCTGTAATGCTGCTGTAACTGCTTTACCTCGCCACTACAACGCTTGATAAATGAGCAGTCCTTCTAACAAGAGCAGGTGCTCGAAGGGAAGCTTTGTCTCCAAGGCTTCACGCTGCCTTAACTAAATCCCTTATAAAGAGATAGAAAGAACAGCGTATAACACTACGTATCCGTAGGGAGCTCACCCTCCATTAGATTACGATTGCCAGACGTCGATGTACATTTATAAAAAATGATAACGATACTATAAGATACATTCATAAACCAGAAGTACTTGCCTTTGAGGTCTTCATCAGGTAAGAAATCATCCAGCTCGGAACAGACGTACACAGACTTTCTTTACTTTGCTTCTGGCAACTTTTTTGGCTCCTCCCCAAACTAATAAATAAATTGATAAAGCGGCATTTCTTCCACACAACCCTACTGCATTTCCGGTCGAATGACTGCACAAGGTCACAGCATGACCTTCAGATAGACGACAACAACATGTCTGAAAGATCTCCGCCATTATCTGTGGTATTACATGGCGTCTTGACTGGCTCAAATCTTCCGTGGGAAAATTGATTTGTGACTGGTAAAATCCCCACGAAAGTAGTTAGATACCTATCTTGGCTCCATTTACTCAGAGCAAGAAATAACTTTCGTCCAGTGAAATCCTGTTTAGGTACGCTTTTAAATATGTTGTGATCCCAACTGTGGGTTATCATTTGGCCTTGGTCCCAGTTCAAGATTTATATCAACTTAGTTTCCTTAAGTTACGAGTTTCTAAAATTAACATTGCGCTTAACTTAGACCACGTAATGCACGTGACTAAAAACGAAATCGCAATGACTTTGCAAACTTCGAGTCTCCGACAAGAGAGAGCTCCACAACCAATTATGTAATTTGTTAAATATTATGTATTATTTCACTATTTAACTACTTAAAGCTTATTCCAGTTAAAAAGAACCGCCTTTGTCTTGTTCAGTAGTTTTTTAACCACTCCACCAGACTTCAGGGTTTCCTGGAAAAATATATAGTAGAAACTGGCCAACTACAGTGGATGGCATGCAAGAGGAGTTACCGACCATAGAATTACAATTTGCAAACCGCGGGATGCTATTTTCTGCTTTTTGTATAAAACCCATGGAGTCCTGACGAGACTGACAGGAGGGCATTTGGGCGTCTCGAATTGCCCGCCAACTCATCAGCACTCACATGAGAAGCCTAACGGGCCCGGCGGCTCTGGCGGGCTTAACATGGGTGTACTTACCGGAGTCTCTCGTTGGGGTCTTGGGGCGTGGATTCTCTCAGCATTTTCCCATTTTATCGTTCCCCAAGGCCCTGCCACAGATTCGGGCATTAAACATCGTTCGTGTGAAACCAATCTCAGCTGAGCAGACATGTAGTGCACTTCTTACTCCGAAACGTGACTTCAGTGAAGCTTCATGCGACAGCCAGCGCGTGATCGTGTATTTTAACCTGTGTAAGAAAACTCCAGGGACGATGTCGTTATCTACCTTACATGCGCAAACCCTTCCTAAGCTCTTATCAGCACGTATTACACGCAGGTCCTTCTGAGAAAACAATGCTGATTAAAGACTACCTTGACATTGTATAGCCGGATGATTGAAAAAATTTAAGCATAATTGGAAAGTTGATAACTACAGCCACACACAGCGCTAATACATCAAAGCCCTACTGGTAATGAATCACAAGGAAGTGTCTCACATGGGCACATCCTGTTCTTCCCCTGGGGCGGATAAACCTGTAACTGATCTGCGACGAGGGTAGAATTCATTACTTTTGTTAAAACATGGCTCCTGCTTAAGGTGGTATCTCATTGCACTCGGGGTACCGGTAAGGCACTGTGGGGTTCTAAAGATACTCTACGAATTTCAGAGATAAAGAACGAATTTCCTTTCGTTACGGTTCTTCAAGAGCAGTGAGATGCCACCTTAACTTTACTCATATGACGTGTGCTATATGCATGTGACATGACTTGCGTTTTCACGAAGCTGTTCAGTAAGGCGTAGTTTCTGTCTACACCATGACAAATGGATTTTCATCAGACCGATACAGCTTAATGTCTAGGAACATATGAGCTGCCCGATAAATCTTCAAGTAAAGAAACCCCATTCCTATGTTGACAATCAATCTAGAAACTGACTAGGGACTAAGAAAAATGGACTTTCATCACGAAGGTTGTGCATGTTGAGCATCACCAGCCTGCAAATGGAAGTACGCGTATCACGGTGACCGTAAACTCGGCCATTTATGTGTGTCCAGCTTAGGTCGGGACTATCAATCAGTCCTGTTGTATTAATCCCTCAAGCCAGTGATAAGAGGATCATCGTTCGGTCCGATTAAAGCCTTGAAAAAACTTGTATGCCGGTGGACATATGTCTTATAGATTCTCGCACGGTATTGCCAGTACCGTGTAATCCCCACGTGATCCCTTTGGCAATATAACAGGCTTAATTTGCAGCGCAGGGCCAAAGAACACAGACACCATCGGCAGCAGAGCTGATGTAAACTCGCTGATTACGGTCTGGTTTTCCTTTCCAATGTTTCCAACATGAGGACCATTGATTATCTTGTCATAAAAATCAATTCTAATTCCCGAAGCATTTTCCCGACCAATGTCACCAGGTACAACTGGGAAATGTAACGTTAGATAGAATCTACCACCGCTGAGCAATGTTTCAGGCAATATCTAACCAGTGAGTCTTTGCGGTTTTACTTTTCAGATATTTGTCAGGTAGTTTGGAAAATTCCTCTTAGCGTCCTCCTCGCGCATTGGGTGTATTCACCCCGAAGTAACAACAAAACTTCGAGAGGAGTCCCTGGGCCCCTCCCGAGGTGGCTAAAGTGACCCTTCGGTGCTTCAAACCACCACGATACAGTTTTGGCGGCTCAGCAGTTCAGTGAAAAATCGTCCCGCTCACGTGTGGTTCCCACCGGAGAAGCAGGTTCACACCGGCGCCTATTACTCGCCTTCAAAACTGCTGACGCGCCAAAGAAGCCGCTCCGGACCGCTTGTAAGTTTTCCACCTTCAAAGAGGCGCGGATAGCTATGAATAAGCAATTTTGCCTTCGCATCACGCAAAAGATGGACAAAGACGCATAGTACTGAAGCAGCGTTGTAATCCATCAACAAGATAAATAAAGTTGGCTTTGTGTGGTTTATTCGTACGTTGACCCAATAGTGTCAATTCAGCATTCTATGTACCGGTCTCACTAAATACCGAAAACAACCGAAAACAACTCGGTAAATACCGAAAACAACTCGAAGCCACCTAAAAAATGTCAAACCAATCATGAACAACCTATCAGAACCCGAAAAAAGCCGGAAAACAACTCGTAAACAACAACAATGTCTATTTTATCTTCATCTACTGGTTACTCTCCCTTGAATTATTTTCTCCACGGCCGAGGGAGAGAATGGAGTGATTCTGAAGGAAGGATTTTTTCTGCAAAGGGGATGTAGCCGGTGAAAACACATTTCCATCGATCACACGCTGTTTTACGGTGTAAAGCAAAATCCATATTTTGATCACTTAATAGTTTAATTTGGAGCCTCTGTGGTAATACACGTTTGCGGTTTTTCTGTTTAAATCGATTTGTTATGGCAGCGGAAATGCGTTATAATTGAGCAAGAAATATACTAGATTGTTTTGGTTGCTAGAAAAAAAAGGTAGTACACATTAGCTAAATAGGCAGCAGAATTTCCCAGCAGTAATTAATAAGCAAACATATTTTCCAAGCAGAGATTTCGTCGGGGGATAGCAGTGACTGCTATTTCTTGTTGTGGCCAATACTACAACCCGCCCCTACTGTTACCTCTGCTTGGAGTTACACAATAGATGCCAAGTAATATAGATATCCATTGATGAGTTTGCGAGTTGACCAAGCAGTCCCCGTTTATAACGTACAGGGTCCGTGAATCTAAATGCGAACATTACTATATTCGAACAGGCAAAGGAGATCGTTGACTTTATTATTACTAACATTGTATTATAACAGGGGTCGTCAAACAAATAAATCCATCGTAGCCTAACTCCTGTCCAAAATAAAGTCAAAATTATTAAATAATAGCCCACTGAAATTATTGTCTGTTTTTTATGGTTATGTCGAGTTGTTTTCGGTATTTAGTGAAAGTTGTTTTCGGTTGTACCGGTGGGGCCGCGTAGCACAGTGGTATTGTATTCGGCCCGTGATCGAGAGGTCGCCGGTTCGAATCCGCCTACCGTGTTGCCGGTCTTGTGCCCTTGGGAAAGGCACTTTACACGACTTTCCTCACTTTACTCAAGTGAAAAATGAGTCGTCCCTCGGATAGGACGTTAAATGGAGGTCCCGTGTATGGGGAGAGCCATACCCCATGCACGTTAAAGAACCCCCACACGTGCGATGGTGCGGTGTGCGTTGGTGCAAATCCTTCTGTCCGGAGTTGGTGATTCACTTCAAATCACCCGGATGGAGGCCTGGCGAACCTCTGTCTCGTATCAGCCACATGGTGAATTACATCATTCACCCGGACGGGAGACCTGGCGCATCCCCGTCTTGTAATTAGCCTACGAAAGGGTATGTCACCCCGTAAGGGGCGGTATAACCCCGTCGTGTGTAGACATGTGCGAACATGTCTACATTTGATCACGTCGACCGATGATGATGATGATGTTTTCGGTTGTTTTCGGTAATTAGTGAAAGTTGTTTTCGGTTGTTTTCGGTATTTAGTGAAAGTTGTTTTCGGTTGTTTTCGGTATTTAGTGAAAGTTGTTTTCGGTTGTTTTCGGTATTTAGTGAAAGTTGGTTTCGGTTGTTTTCGGTTGTTTTCGGTTGTTTTCGGTTGTTTCCGTTTTTTTTTGTATTTAGTGAGACCCCTAATACCTGCGATTCTTTTCTTTGAGGCTATGGCGTATCACTGACTGGTGATTACCGTAGCGATAAATTACTCTTTATATCCATTGTAGCCTGTCCCGACATAGGCGTTCTGATGTATAGGTCCGGAGTAAATAACTCTGTCCAAGAACTATTTCTTTGTCTTTTTATTTGCTTGTTTGTTTGTTTGTTTGTTTGTTTGTTTGTATCGCATACCTAGTAAACCACTTCATGACGTAACACACCAGGTTTGTACTGAAGAGCTATGATTTTTAACCGGTAAGTTGATTGACTAATTCATTAAAGGGAATTTTGCGTACAGCTTGATCTAAATGTGTACGAAAACTTGTTATTAATTATTACAAGTTGCAAACTATAAACTATGATTGTGTGGTGCGAATTAGACACGTGCTGTTTTAAGACGACTTGGCAACTGAGAAGAAGCACTAGAGCTTTGACGATTTATTTTCAGTTGCTGCAAGTACATCAGCAAAGCTGCAATAACAATTGTAGTCGCAAGGGGCACTGTCATCCTGCAACAAAAATCCATTCCAACATCCCATCTCCGGCTCCAACTGCAAACACTGGAGGAACGCAGAGTCGAGCTTTGTGTGAAATTCGCCAGGAGTCCTCATCAGCTCTGACCTGTACAGGTACTGACTGCCTCAGTCAAAGGGTGAAGTCAGTGGCAGGGTGACCAGAAATAAAAATAAACTTGACCAATTGCCATCACGCACCACGCTTTACAAAAAAAGTCCTATATCCTACCTCACCCAGCTATTGAACGAATATGTGGTTCAATAGTCCATTTTGTAGATATAATTTACATATTTCAATGCCTTTTTAATCGTCTTTACTGTTGGAGCAAGTTATTTTATACAATGGCCAACACGCAATCCAGCCTATGGCTGCAAGATGTTATCCACTCACTATATTCTAAATTGTACTGCATTGTTGATGTTGGTGTGAAGAAATAAACCAAGTTATTACATTCCTGCACAGTAAGGTGTGAGCTTAGGCTTTGAATTGGGACCTCAATCCAAGACGTGCCTATAATGCCTTTTTTCTTAAACCACCTTCCCATGCGCATGCACCTCTTTTTCTTTCCAAAGGCAGGGGCCGGGGCCCGGTCGGGCTGTTTGCGGTGATGCAAAACAGATGAAATGTGCTCGTGGCTATTCTTTTTACGTTTTGAATGTTTTGTTGTCTTTTATAGTAGTAGAAGGATACGCTTCTTGTATTGATTAACATTGTACATATTTCACGTATCTTTTGTTGCGACTTGTACTTAACCCAGTGGGTATGTATGTATGTACAATAAAGGTCTTTATTCATTTATATCATAGATTTTTGGGCCACGATTTGGAAAAGTGACATTAGACACGAGTGACTGTGACACATCGCTCGTATGTCCACTTCAAATCTGAAAACAAATGGCGGTTGCGAAGAAAATAAAGACTAAAGTAATAACTATATCCACACGCACCATCCCCTGCTGTGCCGTATCTAGGCTATACCAGCTATGCAGAAGTACGCCTTTCCGCTACTAAGCCTGAAAATAAACTTTTTGGTCTTTGGACAACAAAGGAAAAAAGAGACCCATATTGTCTTAGTATTTACATATTATGCAATAGAACGGGTTTAAACTCTCTTTAGTCTACAGTGGCCTTGGGTGTCTGGGGCTCTTGACCACTTCAAAGGAAGCCGGCCACACTCCCTGTCTTAAAGGATGAGCACGTGGCATTGCCGGCAATAACCTCATTCTGGTCCACTAAGGCAAGGGTCAACGTACGGTCCAATGTCTTCGCCTCCTAAGCTTTGAAGGAAGCAAGTCTCACCTTTTCTTGACCCTATAAACAAAAAAAAAGGCCCACGTGGCATTAACCTCAGTTTAGTCACCTGGAGGCAAGGGTCATCGGGCCTATGTCTGAAGTCTGCTGAGAAGTCTGCTGAGGAAGCAGATTATATATTTTACCTTTTGTTGGCCCAATAGAGTTAGTTCTTTTCGCATCAGATGGTGATAGGACAGCGCCGTATCAGTAGCCCTGGCATGGGCCACATAAAGTTTGCAGTTGTGTATGTACAAGGAGGTTTTAACCTCCTTGGTGTGCGTGATATTTAAATTTCCACACTTTTTTTTCCAAACACTGAGTGCCAGGCAGATAAAGCAGTTCAAAGAAGAATTTGTATTGGCTATCAGCATCAAAGCTGGATCTTCTCTACCACAGGAAAAACGTTTCATCCCTTTTCCTTTTTACCTGCACTTCCATTGCTTTAATTGCTCCAATGTTTCACATTACTTGTCCCTCAACTGAGAACCTTTTCTCAAAGTCACATCGCTATACTGTTCAATTGCGATCTCAAAGCAACAGTTTTTCTACAGCAAGAAATTCCTTTCCCGGACTGCCAAACTTTGGATTTCCCTCGATGACAACTTTTCCTCCTATCTACAAGCCACCAGCTTTCAAAACAAATGTTCAAAGCTACCTCCGTGTATAGTAATTTCTAACTTCTCAGTTCATTGCCTTGAAGTGGTCTAATGACATTGCTTTGACCAATCCCGTTAAAAAAAGCATTATGTACCATCTTTAAAGTCTTTGGTATGACTCGACCGGGATCGAACTCACGACCTACAGAATGTAGGACAAAATCTCTACCCACTTGGCCATTGCACCGGTCTTGGCCAGATAGGACAGACAAAATAAGCTTCTGCCAGAGTATCATCACTATGGATTTGCGCTCTCTGACGTTGAAAGTTTGTAGAAATATAACATTCCGAAGTGTTGAAATCGTTACTTTAGGGTTTAAGTGATTAAGAGTGATCTTTTATTTACAAAAACTCCTGTTACTTGCTACAGACACCTCTCTGTGGGTTGGCTAACGGGCTAACCACGTTCAATTTCTTGACGGCTCCATTCTTCATATCAATAGGACGACAGAATAACAGTAACAACACGTCTGACCCCTTTCCTGTCCCCATACACTAATATATGACAGTATAACTTTGGAATTCAGCCACCTGGATAGCAACAACGTATTTTCACCAAGTGTTGTAAAAACTGTTATGTTTTATTTCTGCTGATAAGATAAGCTGTTTTGTCTGTAGCTATTTTAGGGTTGCCAGGTTATCTATCTTCATCAACCAATTTTAAACACGAACCGTATGTTCGGCCACGTACGTTTCCATGACGTCATTCGAGATGTTTTTCGTTCAGATCTTTTATAGAAATGATAAATCATACCCAAGACGTGCGTAATTCTGCCTTCACATTTCCATGACAAATGGAAGTCAGGTCGCTTGTTGACCGGAGGATTTGAATTAAAGTTTGCTACTGAAACAAACATCCTCGCGAGGGAGACGTTGTAGGCAAACAGATCACTCACAGAAGACTCGCGGTTTCTTTAGACTATAACATTTGAACGGTTACCGTGATAACTGTTCAACTAAGGCGACTTTATACAGCCACGCCTGGTTAAATCTGTGTAAATGTCAGAAGATCCAATTAGCTGATAACTCCATTACTTCAGGAAAATATGCAAACAGTCATTTGTCACAACACAATGGAGACAGTTGACCAGGTCTTATCTACTGTGTACATAAGAGGCAAACGTAGCAGGCTATTGGATGGTGTGGATAATTTGTATCGTCATGCGTCAGCGGAATCTGCTGCTACCTTTCTCCTAGTTCCCACAGGTTTGACGTACGTCAAGCTTTAGAGCACATCATTGTCTTGATTTTACTTTTGAAGGGTCGTGCTCTGGACAAAAAGACGCCAGCCATGTATGTAGATTGCAGTGTACACATAACCAACATTAAACTAAAAATTACTGTTATGAGATTGATTTTTAACATATTTACTTGACCTTCCGCAAGAAAGCTTTCCAGTTTCTAAATATCCATACGTGCACCCTCCTTCTTGTTTTAAACTGTGTAGCCGAAAGCTGTAACTTCTTTTGAAGAAAAATACTGTACAAGTTACCAGTAACGGAAGCTGCAACTGTCTAGTGGGCATACCTGCTTAACAAGTTAAATGAGATGCCATTTGGGGGGATCATAATCGGGGACATTCCTTTAAAAAAAACATACGGTCGCTTTGCCGGAACAATCAGCTGATCATTTTTAGCCTGAAAATTTTGCACAATTCACTGAGCATGAGAACAAACTAATGATTAAATTTGCAATACTGTCCTCGTTTCTACAACCGATAACTATTCTGGGTGTAAACATGTCTTTCGGACGCATCTCTCATCTGCTGCGTTCCCACAACGACGGTGCGTCTCTTTGTATAAATAATGCCTCAAATATTGTTTAAGCTACTGTTTTTCTGCAGACAAATATTGAACACACAATAAATGTCATGGTCAGATGCGCTTCTACGATCATGTGACACTCTGTAGCCTATAAGTTGAAGAACCCCCACCAAAGACCGGACTGACGCGGCAGTACTGTGGCTGAAGGTAGGTCTGTTCACTTGACAAGGCGCAGAGTGTGGTCTACCAAATTGCTCTTGTTAAAAAGAGCGATGTAGATATGCAGCATTTTATATATTCGGCAAGATATGATTTTTTATGTATTGCATCCGCGCGCTAAAGTTGTCGCTTTTTGCTGAGGACGAAATAGTCGTTCTTAATATCCGACACTTCGTATTAACGACTTGATACAGCTGCATGTCCGGGTGTGAACCCAAACTGTTTCAGACTTCAATTTAGTAATACTGGAACAAACTCTTAAGCAATCTTTACCTTTTTTCTCTGGCGGTTGTTATCCGCCTTGATCGCAGTTTTTCGAATCATACAATGAGGATGACCTGGATGTTACTCGAATCAGCATACTTTAAAAGTGACTCTTGACAAGTAAAAGTAGTGAAAGATAAGTATGTCCAAACGATTGCACTGCCACGGTTCAACCTGCTTGCACCATGTACTTGCGAGCCGATTTTGGCAATTCTTTTGAGAGGTTTGGTCTGTTTTCACGTGTTATCGGGCTAGCATAAGAGTCAAGTGCATTGGTTGCACTTAAACTTGACAAAGCAAAGAAGACATCCAAGTTTGTATACGTATTTGCGTAGAAATCTTCTGTGGGCTTTAGATCGTCGTGCTTGGTCAAATTGATTACCAATCGTAAAAGCTGGTTACACAGTACCACTTGCAAATAAGATTAGGGCTAAAATATGTCAACCGACGAAGGTGTATAATGGCCCTTTTTGGCGCTCGTTTCACAAGCCGTTAATCGTAACGACAACTCTTGAACTTGTTAGAAAGCCAAACACGGATCAAGGTAGGTTGCCTTCAAAGCCATAGTAACTTTAATATGGCAAATCATTTGCCTTGTTTGGAAGTTTGCAACATGTGTGGCTCTTCTGAAAAAGAGAAGAAAGTAAAATGAAAAATATCCAGCCTCCGTGGGGCCCTCACGCTGAGAAAAACATTATCGTTGTTTACAAAACAGACAAATTTTCCTCCCCAATAGATATCCATTCCACGTGACGAGGATTCCTTGATCGCTCTGTCGAATCGCTGTTTGCAACATGTTTGGCTTTTCTGAGATAGAATAAAGCAAACTATTGAAAATATCAAGCCTCTAGCTCTGTGGGGGCCTCCCGCTGAGACAAACACCCCCCTGGTTGTTTACAAAACAGACAAATTTTCCTCCCCAATAGGTGTCCATTCCACTTGATGCCGATTCATTGAGCGCTCTGTCGAATCGCTGTTTGCAACATGTTTGGCTTTTCTGAAAAAGGATAAAGGAAAATAATGAAAATATCAAGCTTCTGTGGGGCCCTCCCGCTGAGACAAACAACATCGTAGTTTACGAAACAGACAAATTTTCCTCCCCAATAGGCACCCATCCACTTGATGGCGTTTCATTCAGCGCTCTGTCAAATCGCTTGGCCTCAGCACGGTCGTCGCCTTAGTGGAATGGGGGTTATACCTGATGATCACGACAGTTCCGATGCAGGAGGCCGGGCACACGTCGGAAGTTTTACCGTGTGTTTGCCTCTGCGCCGGCAGCAACACAATCCCCCTTTTCCCATGGCCCCGAAACATGTCCTTCACTTCTCAGCGTTGTTGTATGCCCGGGCCTGGCATGTTGACTCAAGTTGTACGCACAGAGCTTACCGTAAGTCGCTTCTTCAATGCATGTGGATTAGCTGGGTCTATTGTTCACCTGACCACCACAGAGAACCACATACCACTTATTGGAAAATGTTCTATTGCTGTAGGAGACTTCATACTGAATGTAGAGAAGGGGGGATTTTGGTATCCCTCTCTTTATTAGTTTTCACCCGAATAGTTTTTCAGTCAAAACCATCAAAACACTACCGACGCTATGATAAATTCTTCTCCCAAGAAGACAATGAATTTGGACATATGGAATTTCTTCTTTATTTCGTCAAATCTAGAAAATCATGATAAACTGCTTTGAAATTATAATGACGCAGAAAAAATGTTGAGTAGTCAGATTTTACAAACGTGGTCATATTCTTTCATGTAAATTCCGCCAGAAGGCGACATAAGTGGCGCAATTGACAAAGACCCACTGGATTACTTAGAATATACATCTTGCTAACGTCGAGTAAAGCAATGCACGTGCCTTCGTGAGAAATGCGCTTGGAACCACAGACTGTTCGTTGACTGACCGTGTGATTTTGATGGACGTACCGTATCGAGACCAGGGCAACCATTACCGTGAGCGTGCGTGCGACTGACCAGACGTGTTGTCGCACATATCCGTTTCTGTTTGTAATTGCTCACCACGCATTCTGTAACCAGGCGGATATATCTCGCTACTGGTCATCAACATCCTGACCTACCATTTGACCCAAGCTAATTGCTCCATGGCAATGCCGCCACAGTCCGGCAGAAGTAGTAAAATCGTTAATTTTGGAGGGTGAAGGTCCTTTCATCCATTGTCACTCTTCCACTTACGTCAATGAAGTTAATGTTTTCTCACGCTCTTTGTTTGTGGTTCGTTTGGCTAGTTCGTTGGTGAGGTAACGCAAGAAGTTATTTATGCTTTTTGACGAATTTAGGGGCTGGATTTTTCCATGGACAAAAGGACAAACGATGGAATTTTGAAATAAATCTGCATCCGTATAGAGGTTTAACTAGAGATGTGAGGACGTTGCTCTTCGTAGTAATACCTTGATTGGAAAATTGCGAGCCCTGCATCAAAACTACAAGTACGACTAAAGGTACGGCCAAGTGTCACGGTCTTTGGGACCAGTTAAAACTGTCATGCGAAAAACCGCCCAGGGAGGAAGAGAAGGAGAAGGAAACGGAAAAGATGGGAGGATAATATCAGAGAACTGACAGACAAGACATTAGGTGAAACATATATATCAAACAGAAAACCAAAGAGAAATTGGTTGTCGGATCTTATATAGTACCCTAGAAATCTACAAGTTTGCTTAAAGCATTTTTATAGATAGAATTATAGATCGAGTCATAGGACGAGCCTTTATATAAGAAGACAAAATTCTTCCAATGATAACGATGGTTACGCTGGTCATGTTTATACGGACTCGTACAAGACTGGGGGGCTCTTTATGTCTCAAGTGGTGTATTACCCCTATCACAACTTGGCGAAAATAGATCGGACGACGATTCTGCGGCAATCGCCCGAGCCTCGCTTATAATTACAGTATAACTTTATTGCACAACAATTGTACAAGGCATAAAGTATGGCTTACATGTGACAGGGACGGTTTTCAGGTGAAAATATGCGCAACCCTCTGTCGATCTTGAATATGGCCGATCTCCCATCAATACGCCCGAAGATCGTGGATAATGTGACAGGGGTATATTTACACTAATCACAAAAGATTTCCAATACGCTAATGATATATCTGTACCTAATATGTATCATGTTAACAATAAAGACTTTTATAAGATTGCAATTATCACATTAATCAATACGTATACTCAAGCGTTTTGGAATCAAAAATACGTGAGTTTCATTTATTCTGAAATATATACAGAGATATTACGCGCTTCCTTGATTGCAACCGGATATATGGAACATGTGATTGCATTTAATCTTATTATTCATAGATCTTATTCTCTACTGAAATATGCTGTTGATGTTGGTAAAAAGTATTCGAAAACATACATTCATCAACTTATTAACCATTATCGAAATCTCTGAGTATCTGTGTATCCATTATAACATAAGGATTACATTCGATGTTTATTGGCATCTTAACTACAATGTTGATGCCTCGATGTTCCAACTTTGCATGACGTTTAACTTATTGGCAGTTGGAAGAATCTAGATACGTTTATTTTGATCTATCTAATTTTACCTCAATGCAAAATGTTGAGGCTACGGGATTGGAGAGGTGAGGTGAAAATGGAGGCATAGTTTTTGGTGTGTCTGTGTGTCTGTCTCTGTGTGTGTTTTCCGATATTTGTAGTCAGCATAGCTTTAGAAACTCTAGATAGATTGTTATGGTATTTTGGGGTAAGGGCGGGGAAGACGAGGGTCAAGGTCGATTTTGACCTTCCTAGTATGTGACCTTCTTATCTTTGTTTTGTCAGGATCTGATTTTAGACTATGAAATCAATATTTTCCTATCGAACTCCCAAAACAAACGTGTTATCTTACAGAGACATCGTGTAATTGTGCTGAATCCTAGAATAGAACATTATGTCAAACCGCCCCTTTGCTTCAAGTGCTTTCTTGGCACTAATCGGAATAAATCTCCTTTGATATCAAGTTTATAGCTAAATTACATCCTGTAGACAATAAAAGGGACTTTTAAGATGATTGCAATGTTGACATGAATTGTGCCATGGGCCTTTCAGAATCAAGAATACGTGAGGTCCTTAATCCTGAAATATATGGAAACGTCAAGTCCTAATGGGAATGCTTCCTATGATTTAAACATATAATTGCATTTAATCTTAAAATACATAGATTTCATTCTTTAGTAAGATATGCAATTGATGCATTCAATTTATGTCAGCGGGTACACACACAGAGACATTTTTGTTTGGAAATTAACAATAGTGACTCCACCCTAAGAAATGCTTTCAGTGCTAACTTTTTGTGGTGGTGTAAAGATAAGGGTTGGGGCCCATTAACCAGGAGTCCTGGGTTCGAGTACCCGGACATATTGTACTTATTAAAAGTAACTTTACACGACTTTCCTTACTCCACCCAGGTATAAACATGGGTACATGACTTCGGTTGGGGAGGTAAAAGGTGGTGGAAGGAGAGGGATAGATAGGCTCCGCCTTCCATTATCGTGCCCTAGACACAGTACTTAGCACCCTACTGCCCCTACGGCCTTAAAAAGGCTGTTGTACTACCTTTACCTAACTTCAACTTATTGTGAATTTTCAAGGGGCAGATATAAAACTATTATGATATCACAAAAAGCGATAAAGCACCACTTAAATCAACAAGTAGTTTTGAAATAACATACTTCAAACAGAGAGAGAACAAAAAGCATGCGTAATATGATTGAGATGTTGACAATAAAGTAGAACACGATCCTTTTGAAGTCAGCAATGCAGGAGTTTCTTTTATCGTGCAGAAACGTTTTCCATTGAAAACTCTTTGATATGCGACAATTATATACGCACATGGCCCATCACACACGCGTTTAAGGACCACTTACAGCTTCAAGTAGATCTAAAAGCACCTCCCGCTGCCCATAGACAATTAAATAAAATGACTGAAATGTATATATTAAATGGGACACGTGCCTTTTGAAATCAATAATACGTGAGCTGATTAATCCTGAAGCAAATAGAAACTTCACAACTTTCTTTGAAAGCATTTTGACACATAAAAACCTTAATTGCATGTAATCTTCAGATCTATAAATTCTATTCTTCATAGAAGTATGCTCTTGACGTTGCGGAATGCATTTGATGTATGGTCCCCGTTCCACAAGACGGCGATAGCACTGCGACCTCGCCGCAACCTACATTGGATTTGTGGAATCCTTACTTTCATAATTGGAATATCATGCAAAATACAACAAACAGGCATAGAAAAGCGCAAAAAAATATGCTTTATGGTTTTATGCAAAGGAGTCTAGGTCACGCTATCACAGTCCAATGGAATGGGTGCCAAATTGACCACAAAAGAAACGTCATTTTCACAAGAGCCCCTCAGTTTGAAACATTTTTATTAGACCCTTTACCGCCTTCTATCACACAATGCACGGTTTCTAATATTCTTCTGTATCTAAACATCAATAGATTGTCAAATTTGCATTAAAGATGATTGTCTTGTAATAAACATCGCTTGACCTGACATAAATGGCCATTGATGCCCTAAAAACGTATCCAAATATCAGCGTTTTATTTTTTACCCATTCGATCGCAGACCACTTTCGATGATTGAAATGTTGACTTGTATCTGACATTGTTGTATTATGGAATCAATAACACGTTAATTGCTTTAATCGGGCAATATATGGAAACATCATAAGATCCTTAGATGAATTGATTTGCAATCAATCAAACTAATTAAGCCGTCTTGACATCTGGAGTAGGTAATGGCATTTAATCTTGAAATATATTGATTGATTTTTATTATGCCGTTATGCTGTTGATGGTGACAAATGCATTCGGCAAGGAGGAGCAAACATGTCTCTTCCCTTGGAATCTGACAAGAGCGATCCCTCATCAATACCTCAAAGCACCTATACTTCAGGAAGGCACTTTCAAGTGATAGACATGAAAACAATCATTGTGATATCCTAATAGAACGGAGAGTACCCACTTTAACCGGTAAGCAGTTTGGGAAATTCCTAGTCTTCTAACGACGCCTACTTGAAGTCAATCTAATTCGCTAACTGGAGGATTAGCATGTCAAATGCCGAGACGGCATTTTGGTGACTTGAATCTTTATGTTACGATTGTCTCATATTAGAAATGTTCCGCTTATCACAGTCAAACGATAGTTGTCATAGCTAAGTACATACTTATGAATATGAGCTCAATTTTTTTTCTAACCACGGTCAAGACTTGCTTTGTGTTAGGGAATGTGCCGCGTGTTGCGACATTACTTGCAATGATTCAATAATGTATGTATTTGCAGATGGATTTATTGCGAGCGAGTCTGACGGGAGTATACATGAACATGATAACCATAGCGAGTAGTAACTTTACTTTCACGTGTTCTGTTGTGTGAGCAAGGTGTGGCTTCAAACCGTCTTAATGGGTAAGTTGAGAAAAAAGGATTTTACCTACCTTTATGCTAATATTGAATCATTTGAGCCGCCAATACTTAAAGATAAAGTCAAGCCTAAAGTTGTTGTTTTCCGAACTGGGAGTTTTTGAAAGGAGTTCGATTCGAAAAACAATTGATACCCCATATCATTTACATGCTGATGGGAGCAAAGCATGCAGAATATACGCCACAAAAGTTGTTCATCTAGCCAAAAACCTACGTTACTATTGACATCTTAAAGTTTATGTTTTCCAAAGTTGTGATGCCGTGTCCATGGCAACGTAGATTGCTCATACGTTTCACGCCTCTCTATGACGTATTTCAAACTTTTTCAAATTTACCCACCAGGCAAACTTCCAATTTGTACAAACCCTACACAAGGTTTGAGTCAGACGGCAACACTTCAAGGTACCAAATATAGGGGTGTGCTCTCTAAAACAAACATAAATACAAATCAATACTCCGTGTTGGTGCTATGATACATATCCGATAACTGGCGTTGCATACCGTTAAACACCGGCTCCATGAAAGACCCCTGTTTTACTAGTATGTGGCAATTGTAGTAGTTGATTTCACAATGGCTTTTGACTTCCATTGAACCATCATCAGGTCAGTG
The DNA here is from genome assembly GCF_000003815.2 of Branchiostoma floridae. Classification (NCBI taxonomy): domain Eukaryota; kingdom Metazoa; phylum Chordata; class Leptocardii; order Amphioxiformes; family Branchiostomatidae; genus Branchiostoma; species Branchiostoma floridae. The sequence goes on along the minus strand of NC_049986.1, from coordinate 16,439,707 downwards.
TGTATTCCACCAAAATGTTATGACGCTTCGCTCTTGCTGAACGTGTTGCTACAGAGATTTTTAGATAACTTTGTGTCCTTGATTTAGACTACCAATGTCACCGTGACCTGTAACAAGACTAACGTCTTGACCAACGTGTCGGCAAAGTCATCAAAACGCGTCAAAACTTTCAAACACTTGCCTTGTTAAGGAGTTTTCAATACGGGCCCTGAAGGGTACAGTCTTAGGGATTAGTCCATGGATTGCAAACAAACTCATCAATCTAAGACTTCAGATTTCAGACACAAAGATAGTATAACGACCTCCAGACGTCAAAGGTGGTGATCACATAGCCATGTGTGTTTGTTAGCATCATACTCTGCACACGACACACCTGGAGCCTGCAATACAACACAGCCTTATCTTTCTGTAGTCAAGTATGAGGTAATGCATGACGCTGTTGCCCTAAAACATCACATGTTGAGATTCGTTTTTTTTTACCGGATGGGAATGGGTTTATTTGCTGTAAACGTTGCGCAGCTACGTTCTTCGGTTGCCGCCACGCCAAGTAATATCATTCCATGTTCCTTACAAACAAAACCACAATAGTCAGGATTGACTAACACTCTGATTGTATGCTTATCAAGCACTCTAGTGCTAAAAACATCGAAACGCCATTAAACTGACGAGCGTTTTACGGTAAACGTATTGGGCTAGATCCTTGACCGTACAGCAGTGCCGGTAACGTGTTGGGAAGGAAGGAATGGCGTTTGCAAACAACTGGCTTTCACATAAATATTAGCCTACTTTTGGTCCTATACCATGACAATTTTACCTTTTCTGTGCTGTGTGACCCCTCTAAGGGACTCCATACCGACATAGTGGGGGAATAGGTCGCTGCGAAAGCTATGGGAGAATAGCAGTGTCGGGTCAACCGGCTGCCCACGTGGTATGATTAATTAGTGAGTTTATGTTCTCGGCCCCTTCAGTCAGCACTGGCCAAATGTTTGGTTTTCACTCAAGAAGACTTCGGCCAATTTACGGCACACTATTTGAACATCGCCAAGTAACACACCAATCTCTGCTATCATTCGCAGATTTTTGTGTCTAAATATTTAGCCCAGATTTCAGGCCCCTCTATGGTGATTTCATAACAGGCGTGACACTTGATTGGTGCTAATCGTGTTTTGATAACCGGAATAGTTCGGCGCTGTGGTCAGTCTGACGGAGCCGCTCCTCCCGGGAGTGTATAAAGGTAAGCTCCTGCTCGTCTCCTCAGAAGAAAAGAACGACCTAACCGCACCACCGTACAAACGCGTCCGACCAAGAAATTTTTCCCGACCTCACTCAGTGACCAACGAAGCAGCATTTCAAGTTGCGGATCGTAGTAATAGTAGCATACCACGCGGTGCAGGTTTATTTGCTCCCAACAGCCCTATATTTCCGTTGGGAACGTTTTTTGATCTCGTTGTAAAAGTTTTTGTTCTGCTCGACAGACGTGTGAATCAGCGCTGGTGCGACATGCTGCGAGTAACGACGCTCCTGTGCCTCGCCGCCTTGGCGCTGGCCAGACCTCAGGTAAGTCAATGGTGCTCTTTTTACCTTCGGTTATTTATTCTCCGACACTTCTATGTACTTTAGATCATGGTCTGTAAATTCTGGCACATTACAACTTAAGTTACGCCCGGCAAAGTTTTCTGATGAAATGTTAACGATAGTGAGCCGGGGTCGTATTGTTTGAGTCAGTGAATGTTCGGATCAGACACCTAGCCATGGGACGTGCTTTTGCTCTTTCGTATCTTAAGCACATTCTACGCTGGCATGTTTAGACATCTATGTTACAATCTATTTCGTCCTTTTAACTTTTGAATGCTCGCTGATGTGGTTCAAGTGTGTGTTTTTAAAAGTGTTCGTCATGCAATGTTTGTTTCAATGCACTTCGACTTCACGTCAGGCTTGCATCACTTTGTGAGCTGCAACTCTAAATATAGCCAGCGGTTGCTCCACTTTTGTCCTGCTGTCTGTGCTATAACCGCATGTACAGCCGGACTCACTAGAGGATGTCAAATGGGTGCTGAGCAAGTTCAAAACTACATTGACCGTAGCGTGCAAATCCAGGATACTTCTACGTGCGGTCACGTAGAGCTACCTGGAACTCACGATAGGCATTCGGCAAACGTTTTGAAGCACTCTAAGACAATTGTTTTGTGGTTTCCTGGATAGATAGGACTTTTTCGAGAGCCTTGTTTGTTCGACCTAAAGACACGGGGATTTCCTAGTTCCTTGCCACGTGGTTGTAGCTTACCAAGCGCCCCAGAATAAGTGTGTATTCGCCTTACAGTCGCAAAGCCGTGTGATTTTTTTTTTTAATATCACCGCTCTACTTCTTGTCTCGCCAGTTTCACGAAGACCTGACTGCCGAAGACCTGTCTCACTACTTCGGCGTGCAAAGTTCGGACGAAGGTAAGCACGGCTGATCGTACTTTCACCTGATCACAAGCAAAGTCAACCAGGCGTGTACATAAGGTGTGTGCCGTACTGGTGTTTCCATAAGGGAACGCAAATATGTAAATATGTGCTATTCTTTTCATATTTTTGCATGCAAGATTTTGTAAAGTTGTACCTGCCCCTGTAGGTTATTGTCTGGTCGACAGATAATGAAACGCAGCATGCAATAAAACCGTTCCACCGGTCAAAGTTAGCAGCGTCACTTCAAAAACTTAATTGGATATGCTAACTCTGTCATCCTGTATATGATTTCACGATTTGAATAGGCAGTTGGAAGAATGGTCTATGGTTCGAATCTATGGTCACCGAAGCCAAAGAAGAAAATGTACCCACGTATGTCAATAGGGTTTCAGTAGAGCAAATAGAAGTTATGGGATTTATAGACACTCGAGAAAGTAACGGTTGACAGCTTGTCTCCTAAAATGTCGCGATCTAAGCACTTCATAAGGAAGCGCCGGTGGTGTTGGTGTAGCTTCTTTCCCGAGAGGAGCGCATGTGTGAGGCGTCTGAGAATCTCCGGGGAGACCGGGCGATCCTAATCTTGACGCTTTTGGTCGTGTGATGACTAATGCCTTCAATGGGGGTCTATCGATGCCCCCTCATGCACCTGCATGGTGGGAATAACCCCCGGTGAAGGACTCTTGCGTCACCGTTGCTGTGGTACGTGCGCGTTTCTTCCGCCCAGGTGCCCGACTCCTTAAGCCTTTAAGACGATCTTAAAGATATATTAGCGCCCAAGGGGCACGTTTGGTCAGTGGCATGCTATTACTTGCTCCCCCGCGGTACTTTCCAACCGTATCTGATCACGGTCGCCACTCACGTACAGGAGTGACGTCTGACTAGCGATCAGGGTTCAAAAACAACTCTGGACTTTGGCAGCAGAAACAGGATATTTTAAAGTGTTGAGGAGAAAATAAAGATCTCCAGATTGCACCTGGCTAAGTTATCTACGCACGAAAACATAACCATTGAGAACAAACATTCTACATGGGCTGGGTTTTTTTCAGTAACGAATAAAGTAGTTTCTTCGCCACTGGTATAACGTTAAATGAAGCCATCGAAAAGTCGGTAGAAAATAAGCACGTACAATGTAGAGTCGGTTCCGGGTGTATGACGTACACGGAGAAGCATTACAACAAGAGTAAGATTTTCGCCTTTTGTTGTACTAAGAGAGCTAGCTTTGCGCTGCAAAGTCTTGACTCCCGATATTCCTGTTCATACACCACCACCAATATCTCAACCGTTGCTTTCTGACGCAAGCTAGAGTTTATGTTGACAGAACCTAAAACGATCGGTCGCAAGATCAGTCGCATTGGAATATTTGGTCTAAAATTTGCCGTTAAAAACGCTTTATTCCACGTTTGGGCTGAGAATCTTTTGCCGACTGAACCGGCTCTACATAGCACATTTGTTTGAAACAAATCGCTTGACAACTGGCGCATCACTCTACAATACAGGGTAACTCTGAACAGCGCAAATGTATGTGTGCCATATGAGATCAAAATTGCAACGTGGTGAGGTACACAAATATTTTGCGCTGCCTAAACATGATCTTTTGATCTCAACGTGCATTTTGGAATTTCAAAAAATATGGCGCGACATATGCATTGACATTAATTTTTTAAAAATGGCCCCACTGGGTGACTATTTATTGCAGAGATTGACGTTATGATAAAGTTCCCCATTACAAATGAAATCAAAACGTGATTTGTCCTGAAAAGAACACTGGACAACTGTTGTTGCTTTCGACAATGCCTTTCTCGATACTGTAATGACACGTGTAGAAGGCATGGGTGTACAGAGCGCAGTCAGCAAATAGACAGATGTGAAATTTATTTCATCATTCATGTGTCTTGATCAGCAATATTCATATAATGAACCCTATGTACACACCACTCCTTAAGATTAGTCACCATTTATCGCTGACGCAGGATTGGAGTTTTGCTTCATTTTTTCAGCACTACAAACTTGAAGATTAAGGCTTTACAAAATGATTTATTTCTGTAGTAATTGGTGTCATTTGCAGTAGGCCAGACTTGACTCAGAACAAGTCAAATGTTTGAAATGGCTCAGCCGTCCAAGTTATTCAGGATCCAAGGATTAAATGCTGCTAATCTCTTTTCCGGTAGATCTTATACTCTTTTTCCTGGGTTTAGTATGCTATTTACTTTACAGTTAATAACTATGATGTTCAATCACGAGCTAGTCCTGTAAGTAATACCATGTCGGTTCGATGGCATGGATAACATACTGGAGCATTAATTTTCGTCCGTTTCAATAAAAAAAATGTTGTAAATCAAATATATGCCTTGTATAGGAAAACGTATACTGCATGTCTTAGAATATGCCAAGTCAAAAGTCAAAGAGAAAGATGCCAAGCTTTAATTCTTTTTGCACACTCACATCAGTTTTGGATTTCCTAGTGGATATCGGATCAACGACAACGGAAAACGGATACTTAATATGCTAATTCAAAGTCAAAGAAAGGGGGGCCATGTTTTCTTTTTGCACACTCACACCATTTTGGGAGTTCCCATATATCGGATCAGCATAGCCTAACAGTACAACACTTGGGTTGTCTTTACCTGGACCACCCTGACTCTGATATCACAGTTTACAACAAACACACACAGGGAACGCCTACTAAGTAATCCAAAACAAAGTACTCTATTGGTGTGTCGAATGCTAATTTCTCTGATACAAGCTAATTACAAATCGATACACCCATTTCGATCCCAATAGCCACCAGTACAGTGATACGGAATGTGTACGGAGTGATAAGATAAGTACGGAAAGAGATAACGGTTCGTGATGACGTCAGCTTTAATGGAATAGCATCGTTGATGGCCAAATTCGCTGCAAACATGTACTCTAATGTGCTTCTATGGAAATATGTCGGGGGGCGCCTTGCAGGGACATAGCTTGGGTGCCCGGTAGGGAGTGCATGTTAAGTGCAACACGGTCTGTATGGATGTGATAGAATGAGACAAAAGTCTTCCGACTTCGAAGTAGTTCGGCCTTGGATTTGCCCTTGCTTATCATATAAGATTTGTTGTCTTTCAACATATTTCTTACCCCCATCTCTACTGATCACGAAAGAAACTACTTTGGGCATCAAGGCAAATTTTCTTTGGACCATTTTCAATTGGATCCTAAATTTCAGATACACGAATCCATGGTCGACTACCACTAAGTGTTTTTGATTGACAATAGAAGATAAAATGAGATAAATGTCGTTGTTTCCAACAGCAAAGAAAAGTTCGCTTTCATCCATAGAACGAACAAAAACAAGCCCATTAATGTTGCTAAGATATTTCACAGCCTACTGTAGACGAAGATAATACAAAAACATGCCTTTCATGATCAGGTAGCCTTCTTCGCAGGCTTCTGCGTATTTGTAATCTTCAAGCAGATTCTACGGTGGCCTAAGATAGTATCAAAAGCTGGCAAAAGAGTGTAGCCGGCCTAGGACAATGAACAATCGTTCGGTGGGCAATTAGCACTCCTATAGGCCGGCTACACTCCTTTGTCAGCTTATGATACTATCTTATGCCATGCCGTAGGATCTGCTTGGAGATTACTGCTATGATTCGTACGCCCGGACAATATCCCCGGCTTCAGAGAACCTGGCCTATGTTGAAAATGTCAAAGGTTTGACAGGGAGGCTAGTTTTGAAGCGACCAGACTATAGAATGCACACTTTCACTCTGTTCTACACAGCCTTCCCCATTGGTTGTGCTGAATACTAGACACGGACTGTATTTCAAACAAGAACCCCAAAGATAGACATCAAATACTATCATGGCGGTGTTTTGCAGTAACTAGCGTCAAATTGAGTTAAATTATGCCTTACTTTGAGTTGCCTTTCGCAAAAACAGTTCGTAATGGGAGAAAACGAAGCTAAAGCCTCTCAAGTACCCAGATTGTAGTTCTTTAACGTCACAAACAGACAATTAGTCGCTTTTAACCCAGCGTCAAGTATAGCGCAGTTGTGCAATTGCCTGGCTGGAATGGGCGATGTTTGGGTTTATACAATGCAAAGTTTGTGACTTGGCTATTTAGGTCGCCAAACCCAACATAGATGTTTCTGTGATACCGACATTTCAAAGGCCTTTGTGACGTCAAGACTTTGTTTCAATATAACTAAGTTTAGAAAGTGTTTATTCTTTCCGTGGGTGTATATTACATTCTCTCCATTTATCCCTCATATTGGAAATGAAAAATGCGACAAAGATGGCACTCGAGCAGGCTTAAATAAACGAACAAGAGACTTAAAAAATACAAATTAGCTTGTGGTTCCTAAACCTTGACAAGCAGTTAAACTTAACATTATCAATTGCCGTTCAATCAATAGAGACAAGGGCTACGTGATGTTTGCCTTGTTGACTAGCCGTGCAGGTGTGCGTCTGCTGATGTAGACAGTCTACTGGTAGAACTGTAGAAATAAATGCAAGATCAACAAACTTACAACAAACACCCGCAAACGCCGACGGACAGAGGAAAATGGAGACAAACTTACCGCATAATGCTGTGGATTTCTCCATGTGTATTGTCACAAATAAACGTCTTTCATTTGAAGTCTACAAGATAAACCTATCTATTTGATATGTTTACATAATACCCAATAAAAGGAAAACAAATAATTGAATACAATAAAGGTAGTATTTTGTTGTTTGTCTTTCAATCGACCCGAGACAGCCTTTGCTGTTTTCAATTCCACAGATTAGATCAATATGTCTGGTGGGTCAATACACACACGACAAGGTGTCAGACTCAAGTCATGAGTATGATAAATCCCCATACAAATAAGTTTTAAGGTTATTTTTCATTCCCTTAATCTCTTTCAATGGCTTCTTAAACATTAATTTCCTCAAAGTAAAAAAATTTCATTTCATGCCGATGTTGTCCAAGCTCTAAAAAATGACAGCAACTTGACATGTGAAAAACTAAAACTTTTCTTAGAAATGGTTAGGTTGATGAGGATGTGAATCTGAATCATCGAAAGGCTTTAGATTTTCGGCCCAATCCATCTTGTTACAGATGACACCTAGCGGTTTACCTACACATTGCAATAGTATTCCCAGTTTTTTGCGATTCTTGAATATATCGCCAGATGTCGCCACTATACGGACTTCGACCCAAAGATAACAGGTGTTCACTTTTCAACCCCCCAGTTCCAGAGTACGAGATCGTGACACCATCTCTACACTCCAGTGGGCGGACACGGCGCTCAGCTGACGGAAAGGAGGTCAACTCTCTCCAGTACAAACTCAAGGCGTTTGACGAGGACTATCATCTGAAGGTGAGCATACAGTAGTCTCTACCAGACTCCGGGTCGCTGGAAAACCGTAGAAATGGAACAAATAGAGGAATAAGCCGGCCAGAGGAGTGTAGCGGGCCAGGGAACAGTACGCATATAGCACTTGTAAAGTAAGCATATACCACTTGTCCATAAAGTTGATATGGAGAAAGAGAAATGGATGCTTTTAGAATTATGGTGTCATTATTCTCAAGACAGCAGATCTTGTGATTGGTCTTAATCTCTTTCTTTTTCTCTTTATCCAATTGTTTTTCTTTTCAATCTAAAGATTCTTTAATGTAATTTTTTTACCTATTTGTTACCACCGGTATCTTTTATTGTATACCACAGTATGCCCAGGACGCCATTTACGTCCATATTCCCGTAGTCATAGACCTTAAGCGAGACAAATATTGTATTAATTTCTTTATCATGTTTGCCTTACATTGTACCATGTACAAATGTTGTGCAAGTTCAGGCATTCATTCATTCTTTACGTTAACTCCTTGTTGGACAGGTGGACCACAATGTGGACCTGCTTCCTGAGGAGTTTCACGTCATGTTTATCGGCGAGAACGGTGAGCAGAGGGAGACTCCGCTGGACAGCCACTGCTACTACATGGGAGAACTTCTCTCTCACAAGAAGTCTGTGGTCGCCGTCAGCACCTGCGAAGGACTGGTAGGTCGTCGTGGTCTTGCTTTGTTTTTGGCGACACCTCATGGGCGGATCTTTTACGTCACTTTTGATTTGTTTTCCGTTCATAATTTAGCTCTCCTGGAAATCAATTCAATAGTAATGCTTGGGTCGTAAAATTTTTCATATGTGGTGATAAAAAGTCTGCTGATATTAAAGACAATATGTCAAACAAAATCCAACACAAACAAGTGTCTTTGAAAAAGCTATATGTTATTTTTTGGCGACGTCTATTTTCTCAACACACGTAATATTTGGCTCTGGTTGACTCTGATTGATCCTGACATGGGGTAGAAACGACGAAACATTCACCAGAATGACTCAGTGTTATAACTTTTGATATGCAACTGTTGTTTGACCCCTATTGACCTTATTCTAGAAATAAAGAAGAAGAAAATACTTCACGTCACAGAGGGTTCTTGCATTTCATTTCGTTTCATTGCAGATTTTCTTAACCCTTCTGTGGTTTGCACATAGTACAAGATGCATTATCTTTGAAAAAGGCTATGTAGGAAAACCATTAGTAAATATTCTAACTATAAACATCTTCACCCCCCCCCCCACACACACACACACACAGGCTGGTGTACTGACCCATGATGACGTCACCCTGTTTATCCAACCGTTGAGGGAGGAACACGCGGAGAAGCGCCGAGCCCGCAGGTCGGCTGAGGACCCGGATGAGAAGGAACACATCGTCTACAAACAGGCCAGGACCCTGGGCCAGTAAGTCAGCTCAGCATTGCAGTTTCTATTCATTCATCCAATCATTCACCCATTGCCGTGCAAGGGAACAAGAGAAAAGTTAGAGTTTAATACAAAGCTCGTTTTTGGACAGGTATATATAGAGAGAGAGGGGGGAGGGATCGCCTTTTCACGGATATGGGTGTGGTTATTAGTTAACGTTTTCTGGAGAGACACGTACGTGGTAAGGGCAGGACAGTCTCATTGCATTCTTTCATCTCCTGGAGATCTCTGTTATGCTAATGTTACATTTCCATACCGGGGCCTGGCCCGGCGGTTCGTGGAATCCAAGAATAGAATTGTATACGTAAAAATGTAATTGTTACAGAAATAATGCCAATGACTATTCTATTTACATCTTATGTAGTTTGGTGTCTTTTATATCGTACTTTTCGTTCCTGAAAGCTGCCCGACCGGGCCCCGGTTTGGAAATGTGACGTTGGCCTTTAATGGTCTACTACCAGTTTGGGCTGTTGCACCATTAAAGCATTTCAGATTTTCTTTATTGATCATAATATTTTGCCTCCCCGCTCAGGACTGACTACATGAACGACTACGACCGTGACATCGACATGGAGCGTGGTGCAGAGCCCCGGCGGGAGGAGGAGGTGGTGAACTTCTCGGACGTGTACCCGGACGGAGACCTGAGCAGGCTGGACAACGGCTTCGGCCATCACCTGCAGATCGAGGAGCACGAGGATGGTAAGGAATCAGCCTGGTTAAATCTTACCTCCGAACAGATCTATCATGGGAAGAGAAAGTATCCGAAAGCTAGTACTAGTACTGTCTGCTGGCAGACTCAGCTTGGTTCAATTAATATCATTACATGCCGATTTTTTTTCGTCACAGAGGACGGAATGGGCAAAATTTGTTTGTCCGTCCCCAGCAGCAGAATTCCGTCAGAAACAAAGGACGGAAGAATGAATGCTGGCTAGAACCCTGGACCCAAACCTCGTAATTGAAACAACAGCTACAGATTTAAAGTTGCAAGATTGAGAGAGTGTTATTGTGGTGAATGCTTTGTCTTTTGTGTGAGATCATCGCCTGATATTGTTGTTCCCATCTCAGGATCCATCACAGTCCACCAGAAGCCCAACGTCACGCATGTGGATAACAAGCCGCTTGACGGTCTTACCGAGCTGGGCCCACCCCCAAAACCAGAGGTGGAGGACCCCCGTCCCATCCAGTTCGTCAGAGCAAGGTAGAACGGCATTTGCAACGTTATCCAGCGCATAGTAGGGCATACGGCATTTAAAATGATTCAACATCCAGTTGTTTCAAAAGCTATAACTTGATAATTAATCATTCTTTATTTGCAAATTCATATGCCAAGGCGTATTGCAAGGGTACACACAGATACGATAATCATACGATAACGTAAAGGGTTAATTAACGTCTAGTTTATAGATCACGTGTTGTGTGTAGTCTGTAAGCAGACCCCAAGGTGCCTAAGAGATAGTATCAAAGCTGGCCAAGGAGTATAGCCGGCAC
>NC_049986.1:16415767-16428892 GCF_000003815.2 Branchiostoma floridae | reverse complement strand
ATCTCTAACGCACCGTGGGGTCTGCTTGAAAACTAGTTGTGTGGAGGATAAGAGCGCGCACGATTGAATAACTAACTTTTGTAGCCTTTGATGAAAAATATATTGCCTTGTTTCTGTAAGATGTGATATGACTCGCAAACATATTGTTGCTCTGTCTTAATGTGTCCTTGGCCAACTCTTCGTGTTTTTTCTCCAGCGCATCTGAGAAGATGTCCCGCAGCATGGACTACACGACTACCGGCGGCGACAGCGGCTTCCGTAACAACTACCGCCCGTACGTGGAGATGATGATCGTGGCTGACAAGTCCATGTACCTGTACCACGGCTCTAACGTGCAGAACTACGTCCTCACGGCCATGAACGTGGTACGTTTGTCGTCTATGGGAATTGTTGCTTTCTTTTTAGTTCGTTTTTTTCTTCTTCCTCCTACTGCTTAGCCCGATGAAAACGATGTCCTTATTATCAATGTGGATTGTAGAGTTGACCAGGACAAATAAGCGACGGGAAATAAAGGATGAGGCGATAAAGAACGTAATACTATGTGACGGATTTTGTTTGTGCAAAGGACAAATTGGGTAACCTTGCATGTTTCCCTTCACAGTAATATCTACAGTGTTGTTTACCGTCAGGTATATGATAGAGAATAACTTTATTGCACGGCAACTGTAAAAGATAACTTGTACATACAGAACAGTTTAACTACATATGTTGCTAGTATCTAACAATTCTTTTAAAAAATCTGTTTTATGAATGGTAATAGTATAAACAATTCATCTAGCGTTATGTGTGCTATATATGATGAGACAATGCTCTCATCGTCCAGTTGTTAACACCAGTGTATTGTCCTCCTTCCCAGGCCGCCAGCCTGTACCGTGACGGCACCATCGGCACCGACATCTCTCTTCACGTGGTCAAACTCATCGTGCTGGAGACAGATCAGGTGGGTTCACACTTCATGTATCCCACAACAAAGTCGGATCCACTTTTTGGGACTTCTTGTCTAAGGACGCGGTTATACGTTTTGTATTTGTCGTAGGTCATCGTACAATTTTTGATGTTGTGGAATTTTCAAGCAGGCTGCGACAGAACCTCCCTTGGCAAGGATCTAAGACAACCTTTTTCGCAACAAGACATTTAAATTGTGCAGAACACATGCATTGCTATCTAAGGAATGCCTGCAATTTGCGATCGCATGACACTTACTTGTACGAAGTTTGTGATTGAACCCTAACACACCGCTAGCCTAACGCAATCACGTTTCAAGCAGCCCTTCCACTGGGAGTTCAGTCAGCCCCTGGCAGCCATAGATTGTGTAACACGTGCTAAGTAAAGTTCTGACTTTGTGCACCTTTACCGTTGTCCAGTCTGGGCTGTCCGTGTCCAACGATGCCACCACCCTGCTGGACAGCTTCTGTTACTGGCAACAGCAGCACCAGCCGGGAGAGAGCGACCATCAACATTACGACATCGCCACTCTCATCACCAGGTTAGTGTCGGCTTTTGTTTGTTTGTTTGTTTGTTTTTATTTTCGCATTGAAATTTCCAACAAATCATTTAGCTGCCAACATCTATAAACTATGCCTTATTCCATGTAATGGAGAGTATGGGACTTGAAACTTTTTAATTTTCTTGCAAGTCGATTTATGGCGTGCCCGAGGCACACTACCAATCTTCCTGGATTTCTCGACAGACAGTTCTGACAAACGACATATTTACAAATTATTACCGTTACATCAAAACCAATCCTTGTTGTTGAAAATTACCATCTGCACAGTCGCATAAAAGGTTACACAATAGTGTTACCTTGTACCCAAATACCCCTATATGAAATGTCGTTCGGTACATGAATTTATGAAATAGACAAAGGTGTAGGCTGCACTTAACACACAAATCGCTAGGCAGCGCCTGTAGCTTGCTGGCCACCTCCGTATACAACTCCTAACAAGTCACATTGTTCCCTACAGGACTGACCTGACCAGGTACGGCGATCCCGGCATCCTGGGTCTGGCTAAGCTGAGCGCCGCCTGTGTGGACTCCCGCCACTGCTCCGTCAACGAGGACTCCGGTCTGCACGTCGCCTTCACAGTAGCCCACGAGACTGGCCACAAGTAAGGCACTTATCTGTTTATATCACCGGCAAACCACCTTGATACGTGTACACCACCTAGGCCAACTTTTCCCAACGAACAATAGCTTCATGTCTTAAGATAATTCAATAACAATGACTATCTTCCGGACATTTCGAGTGACATCCATCACTCTTCTTCAACGTCACTAGAATGAATTGGCAGAGCAAGTCAATGCTAGTGGTACATAGGATAGTCTGGATTAAACGATTGAACACGGTAGGGACCTGGCTATAACTTTAAACTGGAAGTCTAACCTTCATGAATGCATAATCTTACTTTCTGTTCCCCCTAGTCTGGGAATCCGCCACGATGGCGACGGTAACACCTGCGGCGACTCCGTGAACGTGATGGCGACCTCCAGCGTGTCCGGTACCAGCGCGTACGAGTGGTCCAGCTGCAGCGCCGCGCAGCTGGAGGACTTCCTCAGGTACAAAATGTTTCCATTCATTTAATCTCCAAGCAGGTATGTCACCCCGTAAGGAGCGGTGTAACCCCGTTGTGTGTAAGCACGTCGACCGTTGATGATGAAGCAGATCCTACGGTAGCATAAGATAGTATCAAAGGCTGGCGACGCGCCCGCCCTGTACAGCCTGAACGTTTTCGGAAATACATGGCGGACGTGGCCTCCCAAAAAACGTACGAACAAATTGCACGTACGGCGGGTTGTGCCCCTAGCTTCTGTACGTGTCTCATTGATCAGGTAACTGTTCAGTGCTACTGTACTCATTACTCCTATCTCCACTAGCACCTACCAAGCACAGTGCCTGTTCGACACGCCGACCTACTCCGGCATCACCATGGATCCAAACATGAAGCCCGGTCAGACCTACACCGCTGACGATCAGTGTCGCCTCGCCTACGGCGGCAACGCCTACAAGTGCCGCTTCGACCCCACCGGAGGCAACGGCGACCTTTGTGCCAAACTGTTCTGTCACGTGACATCTGACATGAGCTGCAGCTCCAACAAGCAGCCGATGCTGGACGGGACAGAGTGCGGAGACAGGCAGGTAGGTTTGGAAAGCAGCTATCTGCTACTTTATACATTCTCCATTCCAAATCTCGCTGCCATTTGATATCGCGAGGCTCACGAAGCCGGGGATCATTCTGAGTTGGTTCTAGTTGAAGACGCCTAAAGAACTAGTCCACTATTCTATGACCTTTTCAAGGACTTACAACGGTCTCACCGGACATGTGTAGTCAAGAAAGTTGTGCAGCAACTAGATCTAACAACTGAATAAAGACAAACATTAACACATTGGAAATGAAAGCTCTCTTAAATGTCTTTTTCATGCAAATACCAACTACATGCTCATAAGCTGTGACATGTATTCCTCAGTACCAACGTCTCTTCAGTGGTGTGTCTGTGGTAGATATTGTGTCCCGGACGCTTACTTCTTGTATTTTCTCAGTGGTGCGTCCGCGGTACCTGTGTGGCGTACGGCACGAACGGCCCCCAGGCTGTGGACGGAGGCTGGTCCGCCTGGGAAACCAGCTGGGGCACCTGCAGCCGTACCTGCGGTTCCGGCGTGCAGTTCAGGAGGCGCTACTGCAACAACCCCGAGTAAGTCTGTCTTAGAGTACCCACATTCAGATAAAGGCACGAGATATGTAATTCAACAACGAATATAGTACCATAGAGAGAAACAACACGGTGTATTCCTAATCACCCGAGGTACCAATCCGACCCTTGGGACGGATATGGCCGAAGGCGCGCGCGGAGTGCGTTCGATTTATTCTATTGAAGTCCATATGATGAAAGTAGACCCCGGTGTGATACGGCAAGTTATTACCCGGTTCGGAAGACTCGTGTCGAACGTTATCGCGGTCCATGTATGAAAGGTATTTATAGACACAATGCAGGTGTTTCGAACATACATACACTGGTAGTCAACCAAGTGCGTCTGTCCATTTCAGATAACCTCCAGTAAATCATAATTGTGTTGAATGTTATCGGAAAAGCGTGATTGGTGAAGTTAAAACAACTTATGGACCTCTTTCTTTGTTTATTATCTAGACCTCAGCATGGCGGTGCTCCCTGTGTTGGAGATGACACCAACTTCCAGCTGTGCAACACCCAGGTCAGTATTACAATATCTTGAAACACATGCATATATGTGACCGACGAATCTGAAGCTTCGAATACGAATCTTCCCATTAGAACCGTGCTTGTCATACTGGCGGGCTCTACTTCTGTTTTCTGTCGTTATATCCCTCATCATAACTTGTAGAGTGGCTCCTGTGTAGTTTATTTTTCATTTGCATTGTATTTGGGCCCTGTTCTAGTCACAGAATATTATGAGTGAAAAAAAGAATACTTAATTAATTTTCCTATTGACAGAAATAGAAAGCAGATGACGCTGACATTGAAAATCAACAGAAGTATAGTAAGCATTGCATTGGAGAGCATTGGAGCCCTACAGTCTGGAAGCATGTATTCTAATTTCTGATGACGTCCTTTTTTCTCTTCCCCAGCCATGTTCAGTCTCTCAGTCTGAGTTCCGTAGCCAGCAGTGTGCCGCCACCAACAACCAGCCTTTCAACGGACAGTTCTACACATGGGAACCGTACATGGCACTTCCAGGTAGAACTAAGTAGCATTTCCTACACAATGGTTCTCACTCACCACTGCACTGAATATAATAACATTAGTAGACAATATGTTTCTTTCTTCTTTAACGTTTTAACACCCATTGCTTAAGATTGTTTTTCATAATCTTATTGTGACGAATCTTACGAAACGAAGTTGTTTCAATTACATCAAAGTTTGAACGTGCTTCCCTGACGATTTTTAGTCGATACTTAGGCTCTCTTCGTGAATAATGACCCACTCACATTTAGCACGTGACCTGATGAAACATGACGTCATTGATACATGTATCTGTATATTTAATCCGGGCTCTAGGGGACTACCTGTGCCAGTTCTACTGCTTCTCTCCCGAGGCTCGTATCTACACTTCCCGTGGTGACAAGTACATCGATGGCACCAGGTGCAATGACGTCAGCGACTCTGACGTCTGTGTGGAGGGACAGTGTGTCGTAAGTAACGTCAAATCTGCAGAAAACAATCAGCACAAACCTAAGGTAGCAGCCAAAACAGCAACATGTTTTTGTCAATGATGAATCCAGTGAAGGGCTGGCAAACGTTTACTAGTAGGCTTCAAAGTGTTCCAAAATGGTATCATTTGTGCAAGCTAGCACATGAAAGACGTTGGACATTTAAATACTGAAGACAGAAAAGCACGAGGATCTTCATGGAAAATAAAGATAAGAAAGGCATAAATCCTTTAAGCAGTTTACAAATCATCCTTAAACTATAACGATTAGTCAAGACGGTTTAATCCATTTTCAAGTTTTATTAGAACTGATAACTAACAAAAGAAATGACTATGTGTTTCAGACCTTTGGCTGTGACGGCCTGCCCAACTCCGGAACCGTGTTTGACCGTTGTGGCGTGTGTGACGGAAACGGAAACACCTGCCAGCCCATGTCCGGTACCTACACCGCCGGCCAGAAGAACCGTAAGTACCATCGTTCTGGTCCAGAAAACTAGTGATGTTCATAAAAGTATGATGTTGTTAAAACTCAAACAAAAACAAAGTCTGGAAAGGTCGCCACTTTTCTATTGACACTCATTTCTCCAATGACTTAAACGTTCCGTGAAAATAGAAACGCATTGTTCTGAACTATGTTTGATTCAATTTTTTCTGTCCGTTGCAGAATATGTCACATTCCTGACATTGCCCCCTGGATCCACCGCTGCCACCATTACAGAAGCCAACTACTGGTGCCATTTGGGTAAGTTGTAAACAGAGCGCCGTTAGTTCTATTATGATTAGCGTTTTAACGGCCATTTACAGAATTTAACGATGAATCGACGATAGTGTGTGCGATTGAAAAAGTAGGAGACACTCCGCTTGAGATCCTTTCTGTACAGGATTTTAATTTTGCGTCATCTGCACGATGTTGGATGACGACGTTCGTCTGTAAAGAATGATGCTACTGCTTAATTCAATTACCCACCAACGGGGTCGTCAAATCATAAATTGTAATTGAATAAAAATCCTGTATACGGTTGAAAAATCTCCCAAATCATTCTTAGTTTGTATCGTAAAGTAAGCAGTGATTTGTTTGCCACCGAATGTTGCCAAAATTCGTACCAAATGATGTGACATAATTTTTGTTTTCTTCGTGTAGCCGTCAGAGTGAACGGTAGGTATGCCTTCAGCGGCAATGGTGTCCAAGGCAACAGCGGTCAGTACCTGGTGGACGGACTGAACATCGTCTATACCAAGAGCAACGCAGCTTCACAAGAAGAGATCGCCATCGCTGGCCCTGTCCCTGCTAACACACTGGTGGAGATCCAGGTATGTCATTCAGTTGTTCAGTTGATATCGTCTTGTTTGTGTTAGTAGAGTGTTATGTGATTTTGCTACATTACTGTTGAAGAAGAAATCCATGCTTATGTCTTTATTGCAAGTTAGATGTTGTGCTTCAACGCCCTCTTGTTGCTATGGAGGCAAAAGCCTATAGCTGTAGTTATCCGCAGCAGTTATTCCTGGTACTTACTATATAACCAGGAAAATAGCTATAATTGTATGTTTGAGATTCCACTGTTTTGCTGCTTTGGTACCGTACACGTATGTCACTTTAAATGGTACCTTAGTAGCATCATAAAATCCCCAACAGTAGTCCTCTTTCACTATACTCTTTATTTCTTGCTTGAATGTAAGAAATTATACTGATTTATTTCATAACCTGAGTAAGTTTGTTTTCTGAAAGTCAGGTTCTACTTTGGGGATTCTAAGATGTTACTTTTCAAGTTTGTTCCTTTTGATTCCTAACCCTGACTGTAGCCCTGTCAAAATCATCACAAGAGTGCAGAGTTAGCGCACATCTTTGGAATCGTGGCCAGAACATTGTTCCTCAGCGCAATGCTCTTGTCACCATTCCTTAAACGATTTGCAAAACTTCCTGCACTCTTCGTTGATTTCCACATGGCTATGTGAGAATAAAACTTCCCCCACCAAATCTCGGCTGCACCTTACTGCTCCACCATTAGGTGCATCGCCTGTACAGTGACACAGAGTATCTGGGAGTTGCTCCAGAGGTTGAATACGAATTTTACAAGCCTGTTGCCGGTGCCTCAGCCAATAATGCCGTTAGTTACGCATGGGATTCCAACTGGTCGGCTTGCAGTAGGACGTGTGGAACAGGTAATGCGATTGTAGTGTAGGACTTGCATTGGGATTGTCTCCTTGCGTTGTGCTTTTTACTATGCTGTTTCACGCCTGGAAAATTAGCTTTGTTCTGAAAAGTTCTGAAATATCTGTGAAAATCAATTAAAAGAAAGAAACAATGGTGAAACTAATTGTACAGTTATGGCAGAACACAGGGAGACGATGCTGCATGCAATTGACGAAGTCTTTTTCACCAGGTTCGTTGAGGAAACGCTACTCAACCTCAAAATTGGTTCATCATGAAGACACTAAATTTCTAAACTTTCTCTTCGAATCTGGTGGAAGAACAATACATACATCAGGTAGTGCTCCATCAAGTCCAGGTCCGCCAGGTAACGCTTTAAAGCTGCTGTTCATATCTGATTATGAACAACAGCCATATTTTATATTGCTCACCTTTTATAAGCTAAGATACCAAACGGCCTGGGCTTGGTGCTGCACGGATCCCTAACAGGGATTTGGGAACCCTGAGCTCATTTGGGGCACACCTTTATCTCCGACACATAGGTGTACCGCCACTACCTCGACACAGAGTTCGTAGGTGTGGCCCCGCAGGTCGAGTTCAACTACCTCGGCCCCGTCTATCACTCCTTCTCCGGAAGCGAGGAGGTCGTCCATTTTGCCGTGGAGTATGTCTGGGATAGCACCTGGAGGGAGTGTTCTGAATCGTGTGGAACAGGTGATACTGACGTAACCGTACAGGTGTTACAGGTGTTCACGTGAAGGTGTAGGACGCCTACTCAATGGGGGTTATTTAGAATTACACGCTGATCAAGTACCATTAATCTAATAGGTTTTGATGATGACTGTCATTGTATTCACTGTGTTTGAACGTATCATTATTGTAGATTTTACGACGCAAAGATTCATAAAAACGCCCTTTGATGAGATAGACTTCGTACACAAGATAACAGTTACCTAAGCAACTGGATTCAAATCTATCTAGTTGCCTGAGCGTTATCTTATGTATTTTATTACTTGGGTATCTACCCTTCATCGGTGTGATAGCAAGTACTTTGACTTTGAATTTGACTTTATTCAGGTTGCGACAAGAACAATACATTGCGGGCTGATGTTGTGACCTCAAACATATACATATACATGTACAATACAATAATGAACATATATTGAGTAGTACTCGGATATTGCATAGCATCACAAAGATACACATTGCACAGCTAATGTGTTACTATTCCGTGCTGTTAGGTACCCAGACCCTGTTCGTGCAGTGCGTGAGGAATGACGACGGTTCCAGAGTGGATGACACCTACTGTGACTCAGGAAACAGGCCCTCGGCACAGACCCGCAGCTGCAACCTGCAGGCCTGCCCAGCATTGTAAGGCGCAAATCTATCCATGTACATTCAGAAATGAAAAATAAGGAGAAGCTATAGTTTGCCTGCCTATCAATTCACAGTTAGGACAAACCTGTTCTACAACTAGATCTCATGTTCATACAAGTTCACAGCCAGGATGAAAAACCCTGCTCTCCAGCAAGATTTCTCCAGTGTCACTGACGAAAGATTCAGGATGGCTGTCTGAAACCTCTGAACGTTACCAAAACCATATCTAGTTGCTTGAGTAGCTGCTTTTGGGCGTACATTCAGACAGTAAGCTTTTAACAACATGCTTCGTGATCCGCACTCCAGGCTATGACCCGATAACGTTATGATATGGCCTTGTTAACATGGTGTAAACGTCTGTTATGACTAACGTTCGTTCTACAGTTTTTCGGACCTGGAGGCAGCGCCACTGCCTGATTCAATCTTATCAATTTACCCTACCTGGTTTATGGCTGAGTAGAATCCTATCAAGCTGGAGATCCATCTTGTATAGGAAGCTGAGACGCCAGCAGTAAGACTAGTAGTGTGTAGCGCAGAAGAAACGCGGACCCATAGCAAAAGACCTGAGTCAGCTTCCAGATGTGACTTGTGTTGCAGAGGCTGTCACTCTCGAATAGATTTATTCATAGCCGATGCTGTAGGGCCGATGTCAGTATACCAATTAGTATTTACAATGGTCAAAATCAACCAAAGGTGGCAGAGACCTCTTGCAGAACGATTTTGGTCATCAACTTAAGGAGATAAAAAATACGACCAAACAGGATATCGTGTCTGTCTGTATTGATAGTGTATGTCTGGTGACATAGATGTTGGTACTTGGTCTAAGATCTTTGTGTCTTCCCGTTCTTCCAGCTGGAACACCGGTAGTTTCGGCGCATGCTCTGCCACCTGCGGAGGCGGTACCCAGAACAGGCTGGTGCAGTGCATGAGGAATGATGGACAGGTGGATCAGGTGGTGTCCGACTCCGAGTGTAAGACCGCCAAGCCCGCCACCGCCATGTCCTGTAACACCGACCCCTGCCCGGGCGTGTGGGTGGCCACCAGCTGGACAAGTGTAAGACACTGTCTTTATAGATTTACTAACATCAATAACAAATTTTCCACAATATAAAAAGTATAATCCTCAACGATAGGAAACTTTTTTTATCTCTCTACACTTATCAACAAATGTGTCAAAACTACATCGTAGATTGATAAGTGTTCTGATATTCTAGATTTGTATCTTTTCTATAAGCAAATGCTTTCCGAGAGCACCAATGAAGTTCTACATATTCTAAACGACAGAAAGGAAAGAAAACCTCAGGAAATTTTATCTTTAAAATGATCTTCTTCACTTAACGGAAATTCTTAGATAATATTACTCTAGTGTTCATTTTCTAACCCTCTGTAATGTTCTTCCTGTCCAGTGTTCCGTGACCTGCGGGTTTGGCCAGATCACACGTACTGTGACCTGCCGCCCGGACAGCAACTCCCCTTACGTCATCGAGGACGGCAACTGTGACTCCAGCTCCAAGCCGCCGGAGGTCCAGACCTGCTACACCGGGCAGTGTCCAGCCGTCACCCAGAGACCAGTCACTACCACCACCCCTGCTCCCGCCGGCGGATGGGCTGAAGGTACATGTATATCTAGTTTAGGGGTCCTTTTCCTGACCAGAGAAGTATTTGTACTATTTGTAAGGCCACACCTTGGGAATAGTTGCAGATACTACGAAAGAAGGGTAAGGTTGTCAGATGTAAAGGTCCCATTGCCTTTTGATACCATAGGAGCAGTTAGGTAAGTAAGGAGCAATGGGCTGTTATCTAGGGCACGGTATTGGAAGGGGAGACCCGAGGCAAACCACCCTCTCCTTCCCCTGAAGTCAGGTGCCCATTTTTGCACCTGGGTGGAATGAGGAAAGTCGTTAAAAAGTGCCTTTGCCGAGGGCATGTCAGGGGATTCAAACCCAAGACCTCGACCAGAACACTACGCTACAAAACAGATTAGAATGTGTATTTTCGTATGGTCTATGGTTTGAATGATGTATGGTGTCCCATCTTGCGCGCATATCAAAGACAATGTGCATGTGGGCAAGTTGAGTTTGTCATGACTACTGCCTACACGAGTATCCGGTACATCCGTAACGTTTTCTCTGTTGTGAGGTCATCTCAGGAGGCCAGCTGACCGGCTGTGACGTGCAGTCCACCTACATGTCCGGCACAGTCAGCCGTGTCGGGCACCAGACGAACGGGGCCACCTGCAGCCAGGCGCTCGTCGTGCCGCTGGGGAGGGTCATGACCCTCAAGTTTGAGTTCCTCAACATCGACTGCACGCAAGGTATGAAATGTCCAACAATATATGTAATGGTTGATAACGCTCTCAACGCTCTGCCAATGCAATATGATAAACCACCAGGTTTGTACTGATCTGATGTGTGCAAGCTGCATATCCTGGCAGATTTAATTGATTCCGAAAATAATTTCATCAGGTTGGTAGATCATAGGCTATAGCAGTCTTCTTTTATACAACCAGTTAGTCTCACCTTAGCTGACGTTTCCATGCCTGTCAGACATCTTCCTCAGAGCTTCTAACTAGAGTTCGTCTTCTCGCCGCTATGTGTAACCGATGTAGGTGGCGCTTTTGCAGCGAGAACATATTCCCAAACGTGGCTGAGTTAATGGTTTCAAATACAACCAGGAGACGTATATAATAGTTTTGAACATGCTTGTTAAAAGAGTTCAGACAACATGTCCTAATATTTCTGTCCACAGGAGAGTACTTCGCCATTGTTGATGGCGGCAGCATCATGCGGTACTGCGGCACCACCCTGTACCCAGACTACACGTCCAAGTCTAACGTCCTGTACGTGCAGCACGCCACCAAGTCTGGCACCTTCGGACACGGGTACAGGCTGTCCTTCTCCAGCGCTGACTCCGGCACTCCAGTACCATGTACGTCTGAAACAATGTGTGACTCAATGAGAATTCCGTACGCTATAGCGTCTCTGCGTTGTAGTAAAACGTGTGGTTTATGACAGATCAACATTATGTATAACTTGTTCTGAGAAGATGCAAAGAACAGTAACAGTTCTGGAAGTAGGATAGCACATCCATAATGTAACATTATTTACAATGCAGGCCATACTCAGTAAAAGATTGACAGAATCAGTAATTTCTTTCGACATTTTCTACCTTCGCCTATAAGGTAACGTTTTCGGTAGCGCCTATATGCTTGTTTGTATGTTGTTGCACAACTAACTCAAGATGATATGCCTTTATGAATTTTCATGAAATTTAGTATTTGGCTAGGTCTTCTCCCGTCAAAGATATCATCAAATTGTGGACCAACTGGCGGCTTTTCAAGGTACCGCAGCAGAACGTCTGGTTTGATATCTCTTTTTCTTTTGTTTTCCCACAGCGTGTGAGTACCAGATCACGCAGCCGACTGGCACCATCCAGGCCCCCAACTACCCGAACGAGTACGACAACAACTCCCGCTGTAAGTGGTACATCAACGTGAAACCCGGCACCACACTCACCATCAACGTGCTGGACTTCGAGGTCGAGTACGAGGCCAACTGTGGCTACGATGACTTCAAGGTACTGACGTTTTCCTTTTGAAATGATACCGAATTTTTCATTATCACGCTTTTGTTGCAACAGCACTATCAGGCTTTGCATTGACGTCATGCTAATTATAATTTGAATCCTCCTCCGACGACCATATGTGGCGGATAACAATTGAATTAAGCGGTACGGTAGCATCTTGACAGTGACCGACGTATGCGCTGTAATCCAACATGACACAGATGACGTCAAATGAAAATCCTGTATAGCTTCGTTTCATACGTTCCTTTCTGAGTCGTCCAAAGTGCCAAATCTTTCTTGCCAACGTACGATAGCGTTAGCTAGCCAACTGGAGAACTTCGACACAGTTGTCTTGTGACCTACTTGCATGATTAAAGCTCTGGTGAAAGTCCAGGATAATGACAATTTTGGTATCATTTTGAATGATAATAAGTATTTTTTTTTAATTACACGTAATTCTATACAGTTGATAAAGTGACAACGTAGGAAGGATTGATCAAATGTTTCCGAACTTTTTGTCCCGAGTTTACATGAATCGACACGATGGTAGTATAGCTAGTATCAACCTTTTTGCATAAAATGGTTTCAGAAACACAGCAAGCAACGAACTTCTAACCACTTTGGAAAATGAATACCAGCAAGAGCATTATTTCTATTATCACACTTTCTTACATTTTCAAACAATTTGACTGCAATGCTGATTTGCTCACTAACCTGCAGTTCTCTACAACCACCTGAATCCAGTCACACAGCAACACAATTACAAGACACGTTATTCCACACATCAAACATACAGACTACCAAAACCAAGGACTAACGCTATGAAGAGAACTTTTACATACAGAGCCATATC
>NC_049986.1:16357691-16415590 GCF_000003815.2 Branchiostoma floridae | reverse complement strand
CATATACATATACCATCCCTTCTCAGATCGTCGACAGTGTGAGCGGCCAGTTCGAGCGCTACTGCGGCGCCAGGACTCCATTCACCTACACGTCTACCGGCAACCGGGTGGTGCTCGAGCTCAACTCGGACGGCAGTGTGGGCAAGAAGGGCTTCCGCCTGTCCTACACATCAGCCTGAGGCGGCTCTTCGAAAGGTGGGAAACGCTTCTCTGTTACGCAACCCCTTCAAATTTGCACTGGATGCAAACGTTGAGTAACCAACGATGGATATGTCCGGCTTAAGCTATGAATTTTTTATTATTCATGTATTGTTATAGATCAAACACAATCACTTGAACTGCTATAGTAATAACCTGTGTATGTTAGCTATAGAGATTCAAACAAATTTGTTGTATGTTATCAACGGACTGAATAAAGTATCCAAAGTATGGTGTTCGCTCAACGATCGCCGCCTTAGTGGAAATGGGTATAACCAGAGCATGGAGCACAGTACTAGTCTTAACGACTAGCAAATCTGTCTTGATGATATGCAAGATTGAGATAGCTGAGTTGAGATAGAGGAAGTGAGCCTTGCAGACTTCGTCAGATCTGCACTGTCAAAAGTCACATTCTCACTCAAACGTTACCAGTTATCTCTATTGTAACTAAAATTGATTATATTTTAGGTACTTACTAATGATGTTTTTCTCTCGTTTCTGCCCAGAGGACTCATGAAAAATGGACAAAGACAGTCAACCCATTGGCAACAATACCCTATTCCTCAACATCGATGGAAAAGTCACAAATCATGCTAGATACTTCAACGTTAAATCAGTCTGTA
Source organism: Branchiostoma floridae (assembly GCF_000003815.2). NCBI lineage: Eukaryota > Metazoa > Chordata > Leptocardii > Amphioxiformes > Branchiostomatidae > Branchiostoma > Branchiostoma floridae. Next base: position 16,414,769 of record NC_049986.1, on the reverse strand, counting down.
AACTATCGCAGTTAAAAAAAAATATTATAAGTGGGTTGTCTTTTTGTCTTTGGACGTTTTATTTTTTCAATCTATAGATTATATGATTATGCGCACTTTTGGCACACTATACCTCCTGTTTGTGAGCACTTTTGCACTGTAAACCTCTCGTTCTCATACTGTTTGTTCCTATGAAATGGTCCTTTGGAAATGATAGTAATATATTGATGCATATATAGGGTGGTTGAAGCTTATGCTACCTTTTATAAAAAGGAAGGACAATCAAAATGCGAAGTGCCTTCACGGATAGAGTTTATCAGAATATGATCCTTCTAGGAAATACATGACATTGTATAGGGATGGTCTTTCACCAGTGTGCATTATAGTTTGAAATACATGTACCATGTCCGTTTTTGTAAGTTGAACATAGTATGATGTATGTGTTGAAATTCTCTCATATATAGAGAGATCATCGTTATGACAAATCTTATGATAAAAATCTTTCAGACAAAAAAAATATATGGATGTTAAACATTGTGAGATTGTACCTTTTGAGGGAAAACAAAGTTTTGACGTTGTCCATTTCTTGTGGATGTATTTGGAACATTTACCAAAGAGCGAGATTAAAGACTACATGTCAGTAAACACCTCTATGAATTATGCTACCTTCTCTGTTCTTTCCTCCTTTCCTCCATGTCTGAATAAATGATGTAGCTTCCATGGTAATCTGCACACAAATGAAGAGAGTGTGGTTGCATGGTTCTTTGTTCAGAGGGGAGAATAGCTTTGCTTTCATCATCAGATTAAACAAAAATTGAAATAATTAAAAAACCTTCTACTGCAACACAATCTTAGGGATTGACTGATACGCTAAAAAAAAGAAATTATGACAGTTATGAAGATAACAAACACACTAAGTACATTGCATATAATATAAACAAAAAATAAATCATTTGTCCTTTATATTATGCCTTACATGGAATACATACATGTATGGTATAACATGTGTCACAGCAATATCTATGGATGATTAAATATTTAAAAAATACTCAGGGAGAACAATAATCACATGTAGTATACAAATCATGTAATTTTCTGATTATTCAAGATCACCCAGGTTAACAATAGGAGCCCAATGACAGCAAAGTCTGATAAATCCTGAATAACAATTCCTTTAACCTAAGGCAAAAAATAAGATGGCATCTTTTATACATTCCTGTTTTTTCTACCTAGATCTGACACAGGTGGTATGTTAAACATAATAATAAGTACTTCTATTTCACTGGATTTCTTGGCTACCATGAATATGCTGTACTCTACAGTTTGGTTCACCTTATTATAGAACACAACCTTATTATGGAGCGCTACACTCTTAGTACAGTCATGCACCCAACAACAATACTGTTAAGCATACAGAAATGATTGCCTGCATTAGTAACATTTATACATTAGGGTGAACACTTTGACCAGTAAAATCACCAGTTCCCTATAAGTACAATAACTGTCTTTACATTGTGAAACAATACTGAACTTGTGAGTTTGATCCCCGGCCGAGTCATACCAAAACTTTAAAAATGGTACATGCTGCTTTTTCTGCTTAGCACTCAGCACTAATGAGGAAGACTATGGGAACTAGCCCCCTGCTTGCACAGATGTGTCACCTAAGGGCTACAGAAATGGAGATGGGTGCCACCTCTAAGCATCTGTTACAGGTGTACGGGCAACTTGAACTTTTTTTTACATTATCCTCATCATGGCACCTTACATGATGACATGTTTTCAGTGTTATTAACATTATAACCAATTGATATTTCATATGGTAATATGTGGCAGTTGCACTGATATGTAATGCAAATTGGATTGCACAAATAAACAAGTGGCTTATGATCCATAGTGCAACATTAACTTTCACAACAATCTTGATTATTATTAGCTTTTCCATGCAATCTGATGAAGCTGAGACGACTAATAAAATATGATAATATCATCCTTTATACACAATACATATATAGGAATCAAACTTTGTTATTAATTTCCAAATAAATATTAATAACAGCAACAAGTTCTCTTGACTAGCAAACAATTGGCTGATAAAACTGGCAATAATAATAATCCAACTCCAAATCTATGCCCAAGAGCAATAAAAGAAAAGAATGGTAACATGGGTATATAGAAAAAAAGAAATACATAGATATGAAATATGAAACTGTTTCCACAGTTAAAATCTGTCCACAGCACCTTGGCAGGAGATTTCAAGTGGTACATGAAATAACTGCTATAAATTATGTATTTATAGCAATTTTAAATATGTTATAATTGCTATGGAAAAGAACCTAACCTTCATCAGCACCTCAAAATCTGCACAACTCTCCATTTTCTCTCTTGATTAACAAATTATCTAGTATATTACCTTAACCAGCATGGCATCAAACTAAACCGCATATACACATTTTCGTGAGCCCATATTTACTTTCCAAAAGGCACTAAAAGTTATTTCTAAGTGTAAGTACAACTACAAACTACTCACAATATCACCAGTGAGCTTAAAGAATAGATGCAGATAAAATCGATTGACAATATTGTTAGCTTCTGAGCAAAAGTCTCTGCTAGTCTGGAATAAACCTTTTGCTGTTACATTGATCAAAGTTGGCACATACGTAATCTTCAAGCAGATCTTTCAGTGGAAAGACATGTACAGTATCCAGACTTCTAGCCAGTGCTGTTAGAATTCTGGAGGAGGCTAAGATATATAATGAACTTTATTACAGCCTCAGAATCATCATATGATTGTAGTTAGGTACGGAAAATCACCAAACATCACCATTCTTCTATTTCAGCAATGCAAAAAATACTACTTAAACTTAAAGTAGTGTTATAGTCAGGCTAAGATGTTGACTTTGTAAGAAAAAAGAGACATTTTAAGGTTTAAGGAATGGTGTTACTGTTAGTGACGAGTGTGAAAAAAGGTACTGAAAGTCACAAAACATGACCCTTCCTCTATTTCAGCAATGCAATAAATACCACTTAAAGTAGTGTTATAGTCTGGCTAAGATATTGACTTTGTAAGAAAAAAAGAGACACTTAAAGTTTAAGGAATGGTGTTAGACTAATAGGCAGTTCAGAGAGTCTCCACGTCTTCAAGAGGCACTCCCAGCATCTTATACCTGGCCTGCTGGGGCGTGAGGATGATCTCAGTGTCGTTAAGGTGCCAGTTGTACTCGGAGTACAGGATACTGACCCCTCCCTCCTGCTCCATGGTGGACAGAAGACTCTCCACTCCGTACTGTTTGTCTTCACTCAGGTACGGGATGGTCCATCTAGGTACAAAAATAATTATGGTTGTTGGTGGCAAATGTGCAAATGACGGTACAGTGCCAAACCAAATCCAAGTGTATTTTTTTTCGCTCTTTCAATACTGTAAATGTATTTAAGTTTGAGAGGATTTAATTTCCCAGTATTGGGAGAAAGGGAGCGGTGGTTTTAAGTTCGGGGTGAAACGGCCACCGCAAAAACCACGAACATTAAGTCACTGCAAAAGTTTCTGCATTTACAGTATATTACCCAAAAAGGCTTGGTGGTGGCACCCAGGCCAAGAAACTACATCTTTGTATTTGCCATTAGGTCAACAGATATTTCCTTTGCATTCATTGTTGTTAGCAAGCATTGAGTTAAGCAACAATATCTGAACTATACATGTACAAACAGTATACTGGGCTTTTCACAGTAGAAATCACCATTGTTTCGTTGTTTAACCATTGCTTTAATAAATATTTCCTTTCCTTTTCTTTGCATTCATGTTTGTGAGCAAATACGTACAATATGTATCAACTGTATTATTCAAATAGCCCACAGTATATTACACACACACACACACACACACACACACACACACACAGAAGAATGGCAAAATTTTCATGTGTATTGCTGGTCTTTTAATCTTGAGTCGGATCTTTGATCTGTTCAAAACCAATAGGACACTAGTATTCAGAATGGCTGACCTGACAGCCTCTACATCATCTTTGCCAAAGTCACTTCTGTACCACTGGAAGATCTTGGAGAGGGAAATCTGTAAAAGATAAAGAATAAAATATTCATGAGGCTATGTGAACTGTCAAGAATATCACCCATTTATAACTTTTCTCAGACAATTAGGTCCAGGTTCAGGTCTGGAACTGTACCTGATCCTCTGGACCTGAACCTGAATTTTCTGTACTGGTACTCACCATTATTGCAGACACCAAAGTGCCCTGCATTATCTAAGGGGATGTCACACTTCTGCATACATCAAGCCACTATGAGTTCTGTATGGAGATTTTTAGTAAAGTAGGTGGTTTATTTGGTTAAACTAGGGGGGGGGGTGGAGTGCACACAGTGGTAGGTCAAAGTAAAAAAATGACTTCTCCTTGCAAACTTAACCTTAGCCAAAAGACTGTCAAAAGGGAACTCATACACACACAACTGTGACATCCTCTAAACTCCATATCCTAACCAAGCCATATAAATTACACAGTCACTCTCACAGTTTGACTCTCACAGCTGCAATGCATTTACTAATTGGCCTCTCCAGATTTGAAGTTACATTTTACAAAACAAAAGTCCTACGCCATTAGTCTTTCAGTCTGCCTCAGGGATCAGTCTTCGGGCCTCAAACATACATCATACGATCTCAGAATTGGGGCAATTGTCAGACAAGCATACCCCTAATGAAATCACTCCATTATGCATAAGTTCAAACAAGTGGCCTGTTACCCTAATGGGTGCACGGCAGCCATTTCTACAAGGCAAATCACCAACCCTTATCCTTCAACACATGACACATGATTGCTAGTCGTAGCCTGATTAGCATGAATTTCATCAAAGTCAAATCTCCATGTAATTAGAATTGGACTCTCCAGGCTTAAGGGTTCTGCAGGGAAGCCATAACAAGCAGCATCTTTTGATCTTTTTTCTTTTTGCTACCCATGAATGGCTGTGACTACCTAACAAGACCCAAAGGCCACTTCAAGGATGTGGTTACATGAATAGGACTGGACTCGCATCTATCTATTGCATATACTTTGGTGACTCCCTAATATAGGTCAGAAACTTCAGGATTGAGACAAGCTGGAATTACTGGTCCAATAGGACAAGCAGGGGTGTAAGATTCAGATTCAGTTTGATTTCAGTGGGCCTGACATGTGACTATTCAATATTCACATGAAATGCACCAAGAGTTACAATTCATAGTCATAGACTTAGCTAAAATATAAGTTCACATGTAGTTTTCAAACCTCAAAATATAGTACTACTTTTCTAAGTAATACTATGACTTATCATCACTAGCCCATGGACTAAGTCTGTGGAAGAACGTGACAGAAAATGACTGGTACCTGAGAGTTATCAATCTAGAACTGAAGTGTTCAAAAATTTGTTTTTCCCTAGAACTATCAGTGGAGAGTGGAGTTTGCTGCCAGCAAGTTCTTTGGAAGCATCCTCACTCACTTTAAACAGTGCTTAACTAGAGGTCGAGGGATTAGCTAGTTAGGTAGGTACAGTTAGATGTGCAAGGGTTTGGTGTGACAGGATATTCAGTGCAAGCTGCTAGCTGGGTGCCTGCGAAGCTGGTGTGTTATGCCAAAGGGTTGTCATAAAAGTCTTTCTCTATAGATATACAGATAAAGATAAAAAAAAAAAAAATTGTTGAAGCACACCTCTTTTCTCTTCATGTCTACCAGCACCTCCTGTTCACAGAAGCCCTTTGCTGCAGCTGTGAGGGCACGGTCCACATTCTCACCATTGTACACACTGATGGCTGGACATGACTGAAACAAAAATGGATTTAATCACATTAAATTTACCTATGAATGTCATGATTACTTTTGATGAAACATATAACAGTACATAAAATGGAAGTTTGCCATGTCCATAGAATCAAATTAATTTTGATGCTTAAACTCATGATACTCTTTACCTTTGTGTAATATGTAATTCAAATAGAGCCATTACATGTAGATTCAGACATATAACATGTATAGTACATACTGCATGATAATGTTGTTGGCCCTATTTTTCTAATTACTTGACTGTCAAAAATCCATATGCCTTTTGCTAATTGCTACACATTTATGCATTTTGAATGTCAAAATTTCCATACGTATTTTGGGGACACAATCAGAATCACAGTCCTTTAAGGTTTATTTGAATATCTTATTTGCGTGGTCAGCTTTTTAAAATCTTAAGATAGCACAGGTTTTGGTTTTAGATTATATAAATATTGTTAAGGTAGGATAGCGTGGTAATCTGCCAAAGAAGAAATCAGTTGGTCATGGAATTCAGCCTATGACACTAGAAGAGGAGATATCCCCTGTGTGTATCTTCCCTTTTTTCCCTTGTCAAGGGGTTCTTGATGTTTGCTTTGGAGAATACATATCCGTAAGATTTCCTTATCGTCAATTTGAGACTGTGATTGGAATGTGTTTATCATGAGTTTCAATCACTTGGTAATCAATCACTCCTAGGAGGAGAGTATAGCAGACAGTAGGCTGGCAGGTCCTTGTGTTTCTGTGGGTAGAGCAATTGGTCATGAATATTAGCTATGTTCTCCATTGGGTTTCACATGTGTATCCTTCAGTCATACATTGTAATCACATCGGAAAGTGTACCAGTATGTGTGTATGTCTGTATGACTGAGCTTTGTGATTTAGTGTCACCTACTTTGGCACCACAGACCAGGGAGAAGTGTATCCTGGGATCAAGAGTCTCCAGGCTAAATCTCAGTCTCGGGTCATCCTTCTGGAAGGGGCACTCTGTGGAAGACGGGTGTGGTCTGTTGCCTAGCAACAAGAACAAAAAAATACTCATTGATGAGTGTTATGTTCTATGTTATGACTCATACCATAGAGCAACTTAACATATTTCATATAGTGGTGTAGCTCACAGAACAACTCTATAGACCCGCTGCTCTTCTGCTATTTCATTGTTATTCAGAAGAAGAAAGATCACAAGATCTTGAACATCAACCAACTTGATGAACAAAAACCTCACTATCTTTAAGTTTCATCACATAACGTTACCATGATGCCGTTAGCTGCTACCAATCACCTGACAAAAGATACCAGTAGATAACAAACTGTGCTGTCAAGTAGCTCAGCAAGCCTTGCCTAATTGCCATTTCCCGAGCTATTTTCTGCATGACCAGTAATTATTGTGTAATGGCAAGCAGGGGTGACCTGTGCAGGTGCTGGGGTTCCCAAGGCTACTCGAATGTGTTTCTCAAGTGAGACAGCTGTATCTGTAAAGCACTGGGCTGTATCCAGGACCCGGTCTGCCAGCCTAGGATGCAAAATTTGCTTGATGTACACTCACACTCACTCACTATTCGGTTTAGCGTACGTTGTTCCCTGTCTTGCAAGGGTTGGACGTTTCGTCAAGTCATTTCGGTCTGATTGCTGCCCTCAATCTGCCTCTGATCTGTCAAGGGGGTTGGCTTTTTGCAAGTCCAGTTTTCTAAGATCTTCATTGTCTACACATCTCCAGGCAAACGTTCACTCCTCCATACAAATATTTTAACTGAATGATATGAAACTGGTTAGTTTTGAAAGCTTTGAATCATAATCTGGTTCTTTAATGATACATGTATTTCCATTACAAGTAAAATTAGGCATTTCCCGGCTTTTCCAATTTTTAATTGCAAAGTTTGTATGTGGTGGTACATAGCGTAAAATGGCCTTGAATTTAATGAACTGGACTTTGGCCTGTATAAATAGCCTAAAAGATAACACAGGCAATAGCCTAAAAGATAACAGAGGCTTAAGTACTAGTTAAGTACTTGGCCAAAATTGCTATGGCCGATGGGGTTCAAAAAGGTAATCTGCAGTTTCAAGTATGATAATTTTTCATAGAAAACCATATTTCATCTACAACAGTTCTATCATGTGACAGCTGATGGACAGGTGATCTCAACACTTCTCTGCACTTCAACACCCTTAATTTCTGGCAGGTTATTAGTTTCAGACACTTAACAAAAGTGGACACTTCAACCACTTGACATTACCGTACGGAGAAGTATAGAACCAAGTGCCACTGGAATGTGGCCAACAATGTTTACAGGACATCCTCTTTAATGGAAATTGGAGGGCACATACATGTATTTGGTCCTTCCTGGTGTGAGTGAATCAAACCTATATCAGTCTCATCTCCCCAATTCGTATTTTCCCAGAACTATCGTAGAGTGGAATTTCTTATCACCAAGCACAGTAGGGGCATCTTCTCTGGATAAGAACGATTGCAGATAGATGTGCAAAAGTTAGGTATGATGGGTCCTTTAGTGTAATATAGCCAGCTGCTACCGCGCCGCGTACCTGCGAAGCTGGTGCGTTATGCCGAAGGGCGGTTATACCGGCTATATAGATACAGATACAGATCTTATGCAGCTTGTAATTGGTATACAACACTGGTGAGTTGGGTCTTAAGGTGGTTTTACCTGTACCTTTATACAAACAACAAACGAATAAACATTGTTTGAAGAATGGCAGTTAGATGTCACACTAAGGGGTTACCTCTAAGGATCCCATGTTCAATGTCATCTAATGAGAAGACGAGCCCCCCGATGGTGTAGGCTGTGGTTTTCCAGAACTGTCGCACATCCAGTACAGAGGAAGGCAGCTGTTTACACTGCACCAGGCCATGGATGTTTAGAGCATTGTAGATATCTGGGGAGTTCCTTTGGTTAAGGACTTCAAGTCTGACATGGTTTTAACTTTGAATCATTTTAGCATACAGATACAAAACATGTAGGCCTGAATGGTTGTATCAATGAGTCTTGAGAGAAATTCTAAAATTGTAGTGACACTTAAAAACATAAAGATTACAATTGTTGATAAGAAACTTGAAAAATACACCAAACTGAGAAAAAATTCAATGTTAAGACCAGTTGTTCTGATTGAGAAAGAAAAAAAATTAACTTTCAAGTAAATTCAGATCCTGATACTTTCCCAAAACAGAATTCTATCAATTTTATTGGGTTGGGGTTTTGTGCCAGTGTGCATTAAAATTTGCATGTTAAAACCTGCGCGTTAAAAACCTTCGCGTTAAAATATGCAAATTAGCTGATTCCCTGGGAATTTGAAAACTTTTTTGCAGTTTTAAACTTAAAAGCTTGAAGAAGATAACACAAGTATCATATTGTTGCATTCTAGAGAACAATATCCCTTTCTGTAAATATTCCAGGAGTTTTAAAGTGATTTTTAAATGTTAAGTTTTAACGCGCAACAAAGGTTGACATTTGCATGTGAAACAATCTCCTTGAGAAAAGATGAAATGAAGCTTTTAGAATGGAGAAAAGCCTCAAGCAGTTATATTTAACAATACAAAGCCTCACATTAATAATTTTTCCATGTATTTGTGTCAAATTCAAATGATTTTGAAATCTTCTGGATATGCAAATCAACCTATTCCCAAGGGACCTAAAAATTAGGGGCTTTTCAAACCCAAAATTCAGGCAACAGATGGAAAATCATATAATGGGGTCACATTTTTCTGCCGAAGAATTTCTCCATGCACAACTTAATTCTTTAACGTGCAGATTTTTAACGCGCGCGCAGATTTTTAACGTGCAGAAAACCCGTTCCCAATTTTATTACCTCATGCAAGAAGAACAAATTGAGAAGTCACTTATTACAATTATTTGTAGTCTAAATTTTGTTGCATACAGTATATATATGATTTAAAATACTACAAACTATGTACATTATGTATGCTCAAATGGTTGACAGTATTTTCACAGCCAGAAAAAGCACGCAGATGATATCAAAACATGCAAGTGAACATTGTAGAAGGCAGCCAGGGTTTTGATGCATCAGTACTACATAGAGGCTTTGCTAGACAACTCTTCCTGTGTGGCCAATTTGTATCACTCTCCTAGCTCCTCAATTATATGCACGGCAGCAGCCTGGTAGTTATGATTCAAGGTTGTCTGCCTTGGGTCTGACTATTTGATAGCCTGAAACATAAGGAAAGTTTATTAAAACTGCCAAGATGTGGCAGATGGCGCATATATGAAATGTGTATACATGGGCTTGCACACGCTTTTAGTTTTAGTACATCTACCTACTAACATAGCATCCATAGCAGGCTCTCTAGGGCCTTTTTTTTTGGCTCATATAATACACTTTTGCTGGCCATTTCTTTTTGTACTGGGTTGCTAATTGCTAGCCTTAGCTGATCTAGAGGCCAATAGATCAGCGAAGGCTGGCAATCAGTGATGCAGCACAAAAAGAAATGGCCAGCAAAAGTGTATTATGAGCCAAAAAAGCCCCAGAGAGCCTGCTATGGAGGCTATACTAACAGCTCTTCATGCTTGTTGTCAGGAGCTACAAATCTAGGTCTGACCAGGGGCATTGACCGATTGTGGAATGTAATCTGCCACACTGCGCGCCACATGAACAGTGGATATCACATCAGGCAGCTTTCTGAGTCTATATATCTTGAGTCTGAATCTAGAGAATGTTCCCTACATGATGGATTGTTCGCTACCCTGATCCATGTATAACACAGTCGCAATGTCTGCAGACTTGATTGTTACATTTCCCAAATTGCCTGCGAACAGTAACATGCCATGAGGTAGATGTAATAGCATGTAGTTCCATTAGTCAGCAGGCTTCAGCCAATATAGTATCGCTAGAACCAAATCCAGCACTAACTGTAATGAGGCTTCCATGTTGGGGACTGGAAACACTTCACTATTTTCACCATTACCTGTAACTTTCAAGCTTAATTCACTTTGTCTTCTTGGTACCAAACTTTCAAGGTCTGAGAAAATTTAACTTGTTAACTCTGAACTAAATGTTCACGGTGAACAAATTATTTGTTATTGTCACCAAGACAAATTATTTCTTATCCGTAATGATAAGTTCACGTTACAGTTGTCACCCCAAAAGCGATGAACATAGATATAAATTGAAAACACCAGGAATTACTGAAGGATACTGATGAAGAAAGCTTTTTTCTCCCCGGCATCTTGCAGGGTGGACAGGTCCACAGACCTCAGCTCCAGGGTCCTCCACAGATAGTCCTTAAACAGCTGGCTGTCACGCAGAGCCTCATAGTCAACTCCACGCCCACCTGCCACCATGTGCTCTCCTTTCATCCTGGAAGAAAAAGGGCACAACTTTCAATTCTAAATAGACTGAATTACACATGATCAAGTTGGATGAGACTTGTACACATCACAAGAGATACACATGTAGGGACTTCACATAGTAGGAATTTCTTTTCTTTTGATTTAACCCTCAAAACCCCCAAAACAACGTCTGCGGTGCTTCCATGCAAAGATTGGACTGATAAGTCACACGCCCGAACTCACAAGGGCAACTGAAGCGAAGTTGAAGTCAAGGTCCTCATCGACTTCCGATCAACGAACATCATCAATTTAATCCTCTTTCTGTCAACTACTCAACCAAACAAGAGCTGGTAACAGAAAGGTTACTTCAGTGTGCATATAGTCAACATATCAACCCTGGTCATTAACTTTCAGTTCAGTTCAGTTTTATTTGAGTCCAACTTGCACGTGCACTGTACAAACAGGCACATGAAATCTGTTGGCCCACACTGTTAGATCCCGGATGGGGTGAATCGTCCTTTTTGGGGGTCCTTACCCCGTTTTACCTGGACCCAAAGAGTAAAAAGGGGTGAAAAAGTGTGACCTGACTTGGCATTGTTTCTATGCAGATGTTGGGGGTGAAAATGAAATTCACACCTAGGTCATAGAAGAGTAATTATGGGTGAAAAGGGCTGTCACAAGAACATGTGAAACACTCTCTTGCTGTACAAGATGTATGTGTGGATATTCGGCAATTAACCCCCTTGTTCAGATGTTAAAACATGTTACAACTGAGGTTAAAATAGTTGTTGTATGATAGCTTTCCCTGGGAATTTTCTTTGAGTTTTTTTTTGGCTTTGTGTTAAAGCTTTGTTGTTCACTTGGCAGACAAGGTTGAAACAATAGACCTAGAAGTGAATATCCCACACCGTCTTTGTTCATGACCTTAGAGTGGGGCAGACAGTGCCAGACACTGATGTGTATTAGACACCATTCAGGTTAGAAATGGCTGGCTTTATTAGGGAGTAAAGAATGGAAAACACTAAACAGACTAGATTTCCGAGATTTAAAGCAAAAGCTAAGTCAGACTGTTGACTGAGAGTTATTGGTACAGTTGTGCCGTCTTCACACTTCAGGGCTAAGGTGTTATAATTGCATGGGTTAGAAAGGGTGACTTTTCCTTTGTGTTCTGTTGCAAAGTAAACACACCAAGTTTCACCCCAAACGTGCATAATCAGGCTAGGAGAGAACAATGGGGTCTGCCCTCTTACTCAAAGTTACCCGAGCATTTGGGGTAACTTTGGGTAAGGACCCCCAAAAAGGACGATTCACCCCATCCGGGATCTAACAGTGCCACAAGGGCGCTGCACATTAAGACCGTATAATGCAAGATAATACACAGGTAGGATTAAAATCACTTAAAATACAATTTTCAATAAAATTAAGATAGCACATACATTATAAAATCTACTATACTGTACAGCTCTTTGAGTAGAGTTTCAGTGCACGGGGCATAAAAGACTGGGCGTGCCTATTCGTCCTACTGAAAGAGGGGGTGGGTTGTTTCAGACGTCGCAGGCTGTAGTTGCTCTGTGTGGTAGATATAAACTCATGTAGAGGACTGCCATCATCTTTCAGCTTCTTTTCATCTAACTAGCCTCTGTTGGACAAAATGTCATTGTTGGGGCTGAGTGGGCCTCCTCCAGAGAGCCATACACCACACCTCTAACTTGATGGAACCTTTCCCTATCCTATAAAGTAACAACAGTTGCTCATGATTTTTAATCCATCCATCTTAGTCTGGTTAGTCCTATACTACCTCGTAGTATCAAACACAGGTCACAGAGGCTACATCTAATTCAAATGCAAAAGTTGTCCAACATATGTCATCTACCAGGATGTCAAAATCACATATTAATCTCCAGCCTACATTTGTCAGATATGAGCACATCCAGTGAGGGTAATTCCGAGACTTGATGGCTGATCTCCTGAGGGGTCGGCTTACACTTTTTTACAGGAAGAATCATGACATGAGATACTGTCAGGATGAAATTGTGCAAAACAATCACAACCCTGTACGCTGTTCACCGGAGTGTGGTGAAATTTGGCTTTCATGCTATTCAGCAACAGAGATTATGACATGTGATAGGTATACAATGTTGCTCATCCAAGTCAAAACCCTACGTGATATCACTAATCTCTGTGAGATGCAAGTAAAGCCTTCATCCTGACTCAACAAGACAGTTTGTGATAGGACGTGGAAGTAATGATAATTTTTTTTAACTCCCTCTTTTGCTCATGTGTACATTCATGTATATGTTCATAGAACTGTAAAGCTGAGAATGTCTGTCCATGATATTGTGAATGTCATGGAACTGAAAATGTTTGTCCATGGTACTAAAAATGCATATCCATGAACGGAAAATGTCCGTCCGTGGTACTTAAAATGTCTGTCCTTGGGACTTAGATGTCTATCTATGGTACTGAAAATGCCTGTCCATGGTGCTGAAAATGTCTGTCCATGGTGCTGAAAATGTCTGTCTGTGATACTGAAAATGTCTATCCACGGTACTGAAAATGTCTGTCACGGTACTGAAAATGTCTGTCACGGTACTGAAATGTCTGTCCATGGTGCTGAAAATGTCTGTCCATGGTGCTGAAAATGTCTGTCCGTGGTACTGAAAATGTCTGTCCATGGTACTGAAAATGTCTGTCACGGTACTGAAAATGTCTGTCACGGTACTGAAAATGTCTGTCCATGGTACTGAAAATGTCTGTCCATGGTACTGAAATGTCTATGATTGCACTGAAATGTCTGTCCATGGTACTGAAAATGCATATCTATAGAAATGAAAATGTTTTTCCATCGTGCTGAAAATGTTTGTTCATAGTACAGAAAATGCATATCTCTGGAACTGAAAATGTTTGTCCATCTTACTAAAAACATTGGTCCGTGGTACTGAAAACGTTTGTCCATGGTACTGAAATGTCTGTCCATGGTACTGAAAATGTCTGTGGTACTGAAAATGTCTGTCCATGGTACTGAAAATGTCTGTCCATGGTACTGAAAATATGGCAATGAAGACTTCTAGCTCTTTTTATCAACATTCTCCCTTCCATTCCTCCACCCATCCATCCATGCCATCATTTATCCACCAGTATATCTCTTGCACCATTAGAAAGACTTTGCCCTCGGGCGGTCATCCAAAGCACATGTCCCATTACACCACATCAGCTACCATCAGTTTCACAGCAAATCTAGCCTACAGCAAACAGACTGGATTACATTCTCGTCACACTCTAACAGTATACGTCAAACCTAAGCACAACCAGTGTGTGGAACTGCCATATATATAGATAGTGAGAATGTATAAGGCACCGGGCCTATTAAGTGTAACTGTTAAAAGCTTTTAGCTGCAAAGTCTTGAATGACAAGCGACACTTTTAGAGTGATTTTAGAGGGATTGGCTTTAAAGAACATACAGAAGCACTTAGCCTTATCCATACAATACCCAGTGAGGCTTACTTGTTTAGGTAATACACAAGGGCAGTACATTTAGTTCAACATAACCTTGAAAAATACCCTGGCATGGGATTGAACTGAGAAATGGACAAAACACATTTACACAATGTAGTAAGTAAAAAAAGCCTGCAATACATGTAGTTTTCCAATGCTGACTATTTCAACAGCAGGGTTTGAAATAGGTTCAACATAGTTTTTCTCTATACTGGTACAGAAAACATGAAAAATTACCTTCGTCAGAGCAGTTAGAATAGAAAATCAGATTCCATGCAGTTTCATGGTATTGCAGAAACGTTGTAAATTCATTATGCAGCATAGCACAGGAGGTAACAATCAGTATAAAGTGTTCAACCACGAAATCCTTGAACAGGGCCGGTGAAGATAGACATTAGAAATACCTGCACAGATCCAATACTACCTAAACTATCCTTCATAATAATACAGTTAGTATTTTGAGCCCTTAACAGTAGGCATGCATTAAAAAAATGCCTAAAATGACAGCCCCTGATGTTTTCAAGCCGCAGTAACAGCAATTACAATTTCACATATGCTCTTTAGTCGCATCATCCAGCAAAGCGTAGGCAGAAATTATACCTGTTCAGATGCTTTGATGGATCAGATGGCAATCTACAAAAAAGCTCATCAAAGAAGATGGATAATTTCAGGGGGAGTTTTTCTCTGTCATTATGCTCAATCTGTTTACTGCAATTTTCTTTTCTGATCATCAGTACCAAATTAGTTCAGAAGTAAAGTGATTTTTGGTCTAGGTCCTGTTTTGATCACTACAGAGTCTGATGGTCTAAGCAATACACTAAGTTTCTGTCTGACTATCTTCTCTTTTATTCGCAGTCATGTCAAAAATATTCAAGGGAAATTTCAGGTAACCTGTCATAAAAATATGTGTATCAGAAGATATCTTTTTCTATTAGAGAGGACAGGCTGTATGGACATATTGATGAATTGAATCAGGATGTTTTTGTGAGTTCCAATAGAAAGCTGTCAGAATTAAGAAAATTAAGTGATACATGTAGATCTTGAACTTAGTTTAAGAATTTTAGCCTTAGACATTAAATTTCACAGTAAAATTTACGTAAATATCACATAACATATCATAATTCATATGTACCAACTGTCATAAGCTAGAGAATTTCTAGGACTTTTGATTGTGGTGACTGACTTAAGATTTCTTACTTTTCTGTTCTTAGATTAGCACTCACTATCCATTGTTTGATTATACTGCTGCTGGAGTCCCTGCACTGGTGGTTCTAAAACCAGCTGCTTTAGTTGCTTGAGCCTTCTTCTTGTACTTCCAATAGTTTGGGAAAGACTGACAAATTATAACAAATAGGCTAGCACATATGGTACAAAGTGATCCATAGCTACACAGGGAGTTTATCTTTCACCAACTTTACAGTTGGGCTGGAATGTAGCCATAATTCACAATTTCTGCACTTGAGCAAAATGTCGGACAATAATTGTACATGTTCTGCATTATAATGATTACAACATACAGTGTATCTAAATAGCAATCACTCCACACTGTCAGTGTTTTCTTCTAAAAATGACATACATGTATCATCTAGTATGCATATAACAAACACAATGTATGGTTGATAATCAAAATAATCGATAAGGCGTCAGAAGGATGATGGTTGATGATGGTTGATAATAAAGTTTATTCCAAATTTGTGCCCATTGGCTAATTGGGAGTGAACCCTAATTGATGATAATAGTGCACAAGAATAAAATGAGTGAATTTACATGTGAAACAGCTATGTTTATTGTCTATGATAATTTTCTTAATCTACATTACTGATGCAGGGTTCAACTTCTTAGATATGGTATGAAGTTTCTGCATATGCTGTTGTTTCTTCTAACAAAACCACACTTTAATATGCCAAAACACAGTTACTCAAGCAAAATGGATATGATTTTGCTTGAGTAACTGCTTTTTGGCATATCTTATTACCTGGATGTCTAGCTTTATTGACGTAAAAGTACACTTACTGTCTGAAAATGCATTACTTTGGATGTCTCCTAACGTATAACGGATTGATGGCATCCTTAACAACCAAGAAGGTTATATGACCTCCAGGCAAAAACTAACTCTACGGCAGTCATGAATCTACTGCTGTGTAGTCTATGACTACTCTAAGTCTCCAGTCCACAGTACAGATATATCACACAGCTGTGATGGCTTCCCACAGCACGATACCATGATTACTGCTATATATCTAACTCAACTTTGATTTCGGCTATATCTGTACCACCTCAAGAATGGATAGCTATGCTGAATGCAATCTGTCTGGTTCAAAGTAATGGAACACACTCGCCGATACATGGAGCTTACATGTATAACTACCCTTTCATCATTCTGTCAACAACAGTTTGTCTAATTGAAGTGAGCACTCAAGGGCGATAAAATAGTGGCACTTCTTATATTTATTAGCATATCCTAATTGCTTCATCGGATTTAAGTACCACTGCGGCTTTATGCTTATGATTCATTAATGTATGTGTCAATGTGGATACTTGATCCTTTGTGGTACATGTTATTTTGTTATTTTGTGGTTTGAACAGATTGCAGGTACATTGTACAATGTAGTTTTGGACAAAGCTATCCTAAGACTTCTTGTGCCTGTATGAAATTCTATCAACCTATAAATGAATCAATCCTAAGCACAATCTTCTTAAAGCAGAATCAAAAGAAAGGAAGGGAATTTTGCAGTTGTCTTTCAGCCCACACAAAACTACTTTCCTTTCAATTCATTACCATAGGGAAGCAAGAGATAGTTTTCTAAATTGAATTGTGGGCAATTTAGATAACTAGATAACACATGGGGAAATGGCCATTATAAAAGGGTGAGGTGTCTAAATGTGTTTATGACAGCTTTGTCCTTCCCAAAAGATCTTATTACACAGCCTCTAATGTTGTTTCTTAGTAACGTCTATGTCTGGATCTCACAAATCAATTTTAGAGGAGAAAGTTCGAGAAACTGATCTATTTTAGAGGAGAGGAAATGGGCTACAATTGGTGGCTACACTGTTATAATAAATCTATAGTTGTCTATACTATTTATTGCACAAAGGCTGTTGCCACTCAATATGAAGTAGGCCATCTAGAACATGCTGTCTTTGTAGTGTTCAAAATAACACCATATCAATCAACCAGCTTCTGCCTCTGAAGACGTCTAACTGACAGACTAGGACTAACAGGTCGTGCAAATCCTGGAAATTCATGTCTAGCCGACATTCCATTTTCTTAGATTATTTTTCAAGCTGAATGAAAGGCTTGAGGTTTTACAACTTCAATCAATTGAATTAGCAATAAACTTAATGACAGACATTACCAAATATTGTACCTTTATCTTGAAAACATCCCTTGATATATGATTTCTTTGAAGGATAAATGTGCCTCACACTAATGCTTAGGTAATGGACAACTTGTTGTGCTAAATCCCCTTTTTGGCCCATATATATGAAGGTAAAATCTCTCAACAAAATGAAGAGATGAAAGTGATTGACTTGACACCTGCTTGACATACTAGAGGTCCATTTGGGTGTTTTCTAGTCAAATGAAATATGAATTCTAGTTGAACTTGCTAAGTGCTAAGTACTCTGTATATATATATACATATGCAAGGCACTTACAGTTCCAGTCAACATACTACTACACTATCAAGTTACCACTTTGTAAACTGCATATTCTTTATCTTATTGAACATAAAAAAGGAATTACGAGTCTCTAAGATGATTGGTACTTTGAGATCAGAGGAGTAAGGTTTCTGCTCTATATCTTTTCTATACATGTAGCTGCAGTTCTGTAAACCACACACAGTATTGAATGCATTATGACTTCTAGGAATGTGCGTCTGTCAAAGACTGACTGCCGGTTCCTCAATACATCAAAATACGATGAGGATAAAAAGGTTACTTAGCCCCGTGGGCATTAGATGTAGACTAGTTCTAACAACAGAAACAGCTGATTGAAGTGTCATCAGTAAAATGGAAAGTGATTAAAGCAACCTGGTATAACATTGCACTGCTCTAGAGTCTAACATATTTTCATTATTAGGTTTTTGCCACATTTGCAAAGGTAAAACTAAAAGCCATCAGGCATACTAATGAGTCCTGATAAGAAAATAGAATACCATGCAGCTATGCAGAGTATGTGGTTAATAATTTACATTTACTAGTAAATCTTTTATGGTCTAGTGGCTTGGCGGGAAACATTCATATCATACTCAGAATGCATGACATGTGAGAGAGATCATTTACAAGTAAGGACTGGTGTCAAGATTTTCAAGTTCAAGTGATTTGCTCCCAAACATTGAAGTGGCCTTTAGGTCTTGTTACATGGTGACACTTCAGTCTTTTTTTTAAACAACAAGAGTATTGGCAATTATCATCATCATTAGCAATACATTGCTGCGAATAATACCTAAATTAAGCATCCAACCAGTTATCATAGAGATCCACTCATCAAAGTTTATTTGTATACACTGTAAAGCAGATAACAACAATCTGGGACTGACAAAAATAATAAATGAGGAAATGCTACAATAACCTTCCTTGATAAGACTCTCATAGTCATACTTTGAACCTCATGTGTTAGCAACTTATTTTCATAGAGAAAATGATCAACTAATAATATTTATGAAAATTAGGGAACTATTTGCATAATTTATGAAAACTTATTGTATGTCACTCACTCAAAAAGATTAAAATCATCTGGCATGAGGTATGAGGTTGTGGAACTCTAGTCTCAACATACAAAAAGATCAAAGTACTTCACATAAAGCTTATTTATGATACCCTGCAGCCATTGGCAGCTGTAGTGCACTCCAATCTCCAGGTGTAAAACCATGGGGGAAAGAAATATTACACCACCAACAATTCATCACACTCAAGTTGGGCAAACAAACAGTAGTATAAGGGACTGCGCAAAAGCTATTCTGCATGATATACAGCTGGCGATGGATTTTCCTTCAATCAAAGCAAAGGGTTGGTCATGAACTTTTAGTTGGAATGAATTTTTTTCCGAATTCATAACTTTTATACAGGCATAGTCTGAAAAACTGTAATTTTTCACTAACTACCCAGACCTCTAATGAAACTTAATGAACAAGCCCTTAAAACCATACATAGCTTGCCGCCACATGGCATAGCGTTAGGTGGGAACGGGCACTCCCATGTCCAATGTTTGCAACGTTCTGTGTTAAGGATACCATACGGAATTCCAAGACTGAGTTGTCAAAACATTACGGTGCGTTTAAGTTTGGTGACCTCTGATGACCCCGACCGATCGATTATGACATGCTTGTCGGACCACCAAAAAAATCACGGGACACTTCCGCAAATTCCGCGAAAAAAACGCAGACACAGTTCCGATTTTTCGTGACTGTGTGAAGAATCCTATCTCCTAAGTCTGCTTGACATCACTGTACAAGAACAAACAGTAGAGTAATGTATTAAAGGAGGGAGTCGGGTTAAATTTTCATCGGGCCCGCCCTTAGCACTCGTTCCAACCGGTAACAGTTACTTACTACTAGTCGTCAGAGTGACGGAATTTCTGCCTAGTTTACGGTGTTTTCCACTCTAAACTGTATCAAGCTATAGCTACCGAGTTAGACTGTTGTTACAACTGAAAGTTTACCTGTTCATGAGTCGCTGTAAGTCGCGAGAGACGTCTCCAGCGGGCCGTGCTTCATTCAACACCCTGATCTCAGCTGCCATCTTCACAACTCCAGCAGACTACAAATCCGGCTGCCCGACGTGCGCGTGCCTGATCAAAGAGTTCGTGGTGTGGGGGTCCAACGCGCTTTTCTTTATGCCTGCAAAAAAAAGCTCATAATATATTACGTACCTTGAAAGCTTAACAAGTTAAAACTAAACTGTACTTGCCAACATAAAAAATGGACTTACCCAAATTGTCGAGGAATTAGCACTGTTTTTTTTAGGTCACGTTGAGGACAGAACAACGGTTTATGAGTCGCAGAAAGTCTATGGCGCCTCCGTCTCTATTGAGAGATCTTGATAGATGACTGTAAAGAGTCTGATATCATGAGATGTTTTCACGTCGATAAATGCTTTTGTTTCATACTGTTTGCCATGGAAACTATAGTGATCGATATTACTTCCTGTCTATAACCCGTAACGCTAATAGGTATACATCGGAGTTTGGGTGGAAATGCGGGTGTCTATGAATAGAAGAAGATGCATCAGATAATAACTATAATATCAGAAAAAATAATAACTATAATAGAAAAAAAACTATGATATTATTTTGCAACGGAGCGAATCGTAATGTTTAAAAATTGCTCTTTCTATTTTCAGCTGTGTAAGGTGGTGGCTTTACATGTAAAGTTAACGTTTTTTTTCTTTTCAGTGCGTGAAAATGTAGAGGAAAAGACGCAAATTCCTCATATTCCAAATAAATTAAACACGAATACAACATGACTCACAGTGACATGAAATAAATCTGAATATGATACGCACATCTGTCCTGCAATATTTTATCAAGCATTTAAAAAGCAAATATCATTAATCTTGTCTGTCTGCGTATTGAATGAAGGCTTCAATTGACGTCATACGCATCCAATCGGATTGTACAGGTTTGCTTTCAAGGTCAGTGGACTAAAAGCGGACTCCAGAGTTATTGAGTCATTTTGACGTGTTTAGAATCCAGATTGAACCAAGATAAATTACAGTATAGCCTGGGTACCATCCGGAAAGTAGCTTGCACCAGCGTAATTGTACGCTATTTAGAGTCGCTTCTCTCTCTGACATTTATCATACACTAACGTTATATACAGTCGCTAGCTCTGACATTTATCATACACTATACACAGTCGCTTCTAGCTCTGACATTCATCATACACTATATACAGTCGCTTCTAGCTCTGACATTCATCATACACTATACACAGTCGCTTCTAGCTCTGACATTTATCATACACTATTTACAGTCGCTTTTGTGCTGTTCTAACGGGTAGCAGAAGCGAACATAAGAGCGAATTACTGCCCGCATGGTAACCAGGCTAACATACACGTGAATTAGGAAGCCATTATAGCCTGAAATGTAGTCTTCAATGAAAAATCGATTTCCAGATGTTAGCTTTTATATCAATCTTGCAGCAGATCTAATGTCCAATGCTGATGGCAAGGCAGTTTCTATGAGAAAAAAATTCCCAACATATCGCGGGAGTCTGACTGGATATTGTGTTAGTGCATAGATAGATCTGCTTGGGAAAAAGTGTGTAACTGTCCTTGTTATCAGAGTGGTTTACATTGAGCGCTATCTAATTGATTGCTGTAGTAATTGTAAGATCTTCCCTGATGGTCTTAGAATCTAAATGTGCTTTTCATGTACGCCAAAAATAGTTACTCAAGCAACTGGATATGGTTTTGAAACGGTCAGACGTTTCGGATAGAATCCACTATCCTTCGTCAGTGACACTGAAGAGATCTGTAGTCTCCCTGGCGGGTTCTACATGTCCTTAGAGAGGGCTGATAATGCGTTTTTTCTGGTGCCATGTTCCTTCTATCGCCCTCGATTTCACATGTCATGGGTCAGTGGTCAGGTCTATCATGTTATCAGACAAAGAGCACATTATTAGTCAAGAAAGGTCTGATAGTATCTGATATGAAGGCTACTTTCTGTGCCCAATTTTTGAGCAATGGAAATAAATCATGGAACTAAATGTCCTTTTTCTGTTGCAACGTTCGTTCGATTAAACTGCCCTCTATTTCACATGGGTCACCGGTCAGATCTCACGTTATCAGAAAAAAAAGCACTTTATCAGTTCAAAAAAGGTCTGACTCGTAGTGTATGATATATACATATGAAGGTTACTTTCCGTGCCCAATTTTTTTAGTCAACTGCAACAGACCATCCCTAGATTTCTGCCCCAAGGAAAAGAGAGTGTAACTGCATACACTATGCAAGCACGCCACCTTGCAAGTGGTCTTTGAACTGCAGCAGCACTACCATTCTTAAACATCTCATCTTTCCACTTCCTCTTGTTGTGATCGATGTAAAATGTCAAGCGTGTTTTATTCTACTCATCAAATATTTTTCAGACATAATGGTGCAAAAGCATTAGACCATGAAATACCCTCAAAGATGAATACATTTCATTACACGCAACATTAGTTTTAAAAACTCTATTTTAATTGAAAATACATAGAATAACACAAATCAATGCAGTTTCAATAGATTTTTAATTCTTCACAAATATTTATTGAATCAGTGATATGCTTTATGTTTAGTTTCCCTATAACGTTGCACGTATTGCCTAAATGAGAACATTTCCTTAATATTATTAGTTTATCACATAATGTGCACAAAATTTTCACAGCAGCCACTTAAAACAGCATACAATGTTTATGTACAAGTCTAATGACATTTCATGTCTTAAGACTTAACTACACTGCTTTTTTCTGGTACGAATCGTTTTCATTACCCTTCAAATTGTAATTATGAGCAGCAATTATGTCATAACAGCGGATCAAAATGCCAGGAAAAGTTAGATTTTACAAACACAATGAAAATGTTTATTCATGGTGTGAACATACAATGTACTCGCATTTATTACATACTTGATTTTGTAAAACCACTGAAGTTGGGACATGGTTATCCATCCAAATCCTGTCACTAACATTCAACATAGTCAGGTTGTAATATAACCATTGTATACTAAATATCACTTAATGTTCCATAAGGTTTCGAGTTGCATCTGAACAGGTCTGCCATGACACAGAATTTCCTAGCACGATGGGTGGTCATACAGTTGACAGTGTACTATTGCTCTTGTGTATTGAAGAATCAGTACCAGTAGTATATGTACGAAATATTGTCCACAGTCTAAGGCTGCAGCACACTGGGCAAATACAAAATTACTTCACACAAGTGAGACTCTAAAAACATAGCACTGGATTCTTATATCATCTGGAAATACAGGGAAATGCACATTGTATGTAGAGTAATACTGTTCTCTCTCAACTGTTAGTATGGGGCTATAACATTGTCCTTGCTTGTCAAGTTCTATATATGTATTGGTTTGTAGCCGGCTCAAATCTCATTTGTTGCAGCTGTGAAGTCTCTGCAGAGAGGGGCCAGGTACAGCCATGGACAGCAGTTTGCGTTACACAGACTAATTGGTTTGACTGGTAACTAACTACATTATATGTTTTTCTTTATTTCAGCTCCACGTCTTTTCCCATTGTCTTTCAACGCAAATACACTTGTAACTTTAAAGTTCTCTTCTAGTCTGAATTGACTACATTCAAACCTTCAAAATTCTTTTGTAAGAGTTGGAATGAGTCTTTTTCAAGTCACCCTTATGAAATTGTGACATTTTGTAAATATCATTATAAACAGGGTAGAAATTGGTTGATAACTTTTTAAAAGGTGAAAGACCGCAACATTTAATGGAATTTCAGAGTCTACCATTCAGTTGTTCTCAAAAATAATTGCTATCTTTCAAGACTTTTACCAGCAGCAAAACTCCCACTCAAAATAAGAAAAATATTTTTGGGGGTTTACCTGTATGACACCAAAACAAAAACCAC
Organism: Branchiostoma floridae; assembly: GCF_000003815.2. Taxonomy (NCBI): domain Eukaryota; kingdom Metazoa; phylum Chordata; class Leptocardii; order Amphioxiformes; family Branchiostomatidae; genus Branchiostoma; species Branchiostoma floridae. Next base: position 16,390,617 of record NC_049986.1, on the reverse strand, counting down.
TGATCTGTTGATTTTGTAAGCTGTATTTTTTCACACTTGATGCAGGACATGGGTATATATCTAGACTAATACAAGAGGCCTACTTCAAGAAAGTTCACATGATTCATATTCATCAAATTGAGAAATATCCTCAATAATACAAACTCTCAGAATTTGCAATTTGCTATATACAACCCTTCCCTAAGAAGGTCAAGAAAATGGAAAAGAAAAGTTTAATAGAAAGAAAGCAAAGAATTGGCATAAAGTTAACAAAAGCATACTACTGTACAAGCTTTCCGGTGTGAAAGAAGGCTATAGAAAAGAAAAGTAAGGAATGGAAAAAAAAGCTTAATAGTACAAAAGAAACTGAATGATAAGTTGCTTAACATTCATGAAAAAAATCACACCATTAGAATTATTGAAAATAAATAAAATGTTTTCAATTTTCTGCCTGTACAACTAAACTTTCACATCTCTCCCCGGTCTTCTCTGTTTATCAAAAAGTTTCAAACTAAAAGAAAATATGATCCTCTTTTCAAAACATCTACCTCTAGCAACTGTACAGTGTATCAGAACAAGAACATCACTTTCCAACACTTTACAGGCACTTTCACTTCGTAGTCCATGCAACTGCTTACAAACCTTTTCTAGGGATAGGCAATGGCTTTTCTTTTCTAAATATTGCAACTTTTTCAAAATTGCTCAGTTTCCACACACTTAGAAGCTATATTGTCATTCCTGCTACACCAACTGTAGTATCAAAAGTTATATGCCTTTTAGTATACCAGAATATCGTCTTTAACTATGCATATCCACTGTCGTAGGTGTCCGTAAAACCGCGTGCTCCGCTTGACGACATGCTCGTGGTCTCGCTGTAAAGACTTCCGTCCAAGTCCGCCATGGAGGCCAGACTCCTGTCTTCGCTCAGAGTTGAACGACTACCTATCGTGCTGGTTCTCCGGTACCCTTCCTCCGACTGCGCCCCCCGGGCCCCCTCCCCAGTCCACTCTCCTTTATGTTTTGCCCCTTCACGAGAAATCTCCTGGCTTTTTTCCTTGCCGTCAGTCTCTTCTTGTATGTCCTCGGATTGCAACCTTTCTGAGCTCGTCAGCGACAGGCCGTCCTCCTCGAAAGCACTCTTCATCCTACCGCGTACGGAACTGTCCGAGCCTTGTACCCATCCGAACGTCGTGTTGGGTGAGGATCGTTGCTCGCTTGAATCTTCCGGAGGGGGCTGCAACCGTTTGACGCTATCTATAGAACTCTGGGATTCGCTACTCTCAGATTCGCTACTGGCTACGTCCTGTGAAACCTGCCTCTCCGGTTGACTCTTACCCATGGAGATATTTTCACTGGACAGCTTCTCCCGATTTCTGCACAGACAAATAAAGAAATATTTGATGCTCTTATGATCAATGCACACAGTTTCTTGTAGTCAAACAGCTACAAAAATATCAAAACAATCTATCCAGGCATTATTGAGTTATGCTGTATGTCCACAAACACACAAACATTACACACACACAAATGCTACCAAAAACATAACCTTTGGTTCTAAATGAACTAAGAAAAACCTTAAGAGAACCAAAACATATAAGGACCTAAGAGTTTCCCAATCTACTACCGGATACGTTTAAAGGAAGGAAAGACTGATTAAAAGTTCTTTGAACATTGTATTTAAAATACAAGGAAAAACTGCTTCATAATGGCATTGATAATAAGTTTCCAGCAAACAATTTTGGTATACATTACCTGTGGTATCCCTTCCCCTCTAGTTTACTGTAGAGCTTGAGTATCTGGTTCTCCATCTGCTGACATATCCTCTTCAGGGAGTTGTACTTCTGCTCCATGGCCTGGAGCTGTCCACGGGAGAGGCTCTTCACACTCTCCAACATGCGCTTCTGCTCCAGCCCCACCACCTCCCTGTTTCCCAGCATCTCCTCCAGCTCCGAGATTCTCCGCTTAGCCATCTCCCGTTCCGTTCGCTCTGTGTGGAGGGTCTCTCTCAAACCTGGGACATGAAGGGACAAGATTAGAATTTGTATTCAGCCTGCTTCCTATTGAAAAAAAAAACACTGCTTGTCCTATCAAATAAAGCATAAATGTATCTATAAAATTAAAATTGAAGTTTGACATTGAGAGACAAGCATCCTCATGTATTTGAGTTTACTTTGTTCAACACTGTATTGTACTATGTATCACTAGACTTTTGGCCAGCCTAAAAATTACCAGAAAAAAAGATAATCCCTACCTACGGACCCCAACTTTTTTCATGACTGAAACTGGAAACACAAAACTTTTTTTTTCCTGGGCCTTAATGTTTCTGTAGCAGGGTATACTTTTACAGGGAGGGGCTGCTGGCCCTTTCCCTTAAGGTGCTTAAGGCAACTCCTGGAACATGGGGCCCCCACTCTACATCCCTTCCAAAAGACAAGTGTAGCCCCAATTATAGACAGGCATATCTACCAATTATTGTTCAGTTTGACAATCCTTTCCAGTTTCTTTCCAAGAATGACCAGCTCACCTGCTAGTTCTGCCTTGGCAGCAGCCAGCTGAGCGCTACAGTTGGCCTCCTTGTTGTTTGTAAACTTCATCAGGTCCAGTCTGTCGTCATACTTCTGTTGGAGTTCACCCATCAGCAACAGTTGTCTGTAGTAACACACAACAATGTTACACAGTGTCAGTGTGATGGGTGCTGACTTTGGGTGAAAATGAGAAACTAGCTTTGGTAAGGGACTCCTTCTTAGACTGACGTAAAGCTGTTGATCATGAAATACTGTGTTTTAGGAGAGCCACACTTATTGATAGAAGTCAAAGCCGACAATAGTATACATTGTACCATTTAGTAGATTAGACACTACCATAGTGCTACATGTATGTATTACACTATTTTCTACTTAGTCTTTGAGAGTGTACATGCAATTAGCCTTCGGGCATGATTTTTCAAATGAAATGTTATTGATAAGAATAGGGGTCCTTCCTGGTGTGAGTGGATCAAACCTTTAAGATGAATTTGGTTTGTCAATGATGGTAAGACATCCAGGTGGGACATTGATCTAATACCTGCTCAGTCACTGATGAAAGTTAGTGGATGCTATCTGAAACATCTGACTCTTCAGAGGATTTATCCAGTTGCTTGATTTATTTTTGCATTGTATTGCATTACATGCTATCAGCATGGTTTACGTAGCTTGTAGTTACGGACAGAAACTGATGTGTCACGCCACAAAGTGATCAAAGATTTGAAAGATTGCCAAATTTTTTGTCCTTTGCTGTCTTGCAAATCATACATCCTAAATCATGAAATCAAGTGTAACACAAATCCAATTTTGGCCACTGTATTGTTGCTCAGCTCTTGTGTGACGAAGCTGGTGTGTTACACGGTTATACTGGCTAGATAGATATAGATATAGATAGATCTAGTGCCTTATGTAACACAAACAAATAAAAAAAAGAGTGCTTACCTGTTGAGAGCCTCCACCTGTTGTCTGAGGTCCTCTGTCTGAGCGACCTTCTCCGCCATGTCACACAGCTCACTCTCCATGGTGAACAGACGAGCGCTCGACGCCTTCAAGTCTTTCTTAAGTCTCTCCAGATGTTCCTCCTTAGCTGCCATGGACAGTTTCAAGTCTTCAACCTGTTAGCAAGGACAACATGGGGAATTTTTAGATACTTGTTTTCAAGGCCATTTATGAGACTTCTATACCTACTATTTTTTGGTAAAAGAAACGAAAACCATTCAAAGAAGTTTCTACATTTATATTTTGTTTATTGTTTATTCAATTGGCTGATATAGGCAGCCAAGGTTGCCCAACTAGCCTTCGCTATTAATTCAAAACATTCATCCAGACTGAGGAACATAAGTAACACTGAAACATGCCTTAATTGTGGAAAAGGGTACAAAAAAGTGTGTTTTTCTAATGAATAATATACTGTAATTGGGCTCATGGATCTAGGAATAGCCACACATGTATATGGGAAAACCATTGGTAACGAGTTCAAAGTCATTTGTAACCTGTGCATGTAGAAAAGAATGTCAGCTACATTTGAATGATCAAGAACATAAAAAAAACAGTCTAATTAGCAGTATGCAACAGCAATTATTGATATCAAATTCTAACCTGTGCATGTAGTCTGTCCTGCCCCTGTTGGTACTGCCTGGTGTTCAGCTGTAGTTCTGCATCTTTCCTCTCCAGCCTCTCCATCAGGTCCTTCCTCTGCTCCCACAGCTGTCTCAGCTCTCCCTTCTGACTCCCGATCTCCCTCTCCTGCAGTTGTAACTGCAACAGTTGGGGGAAAGTTGAAGACAAAATTACTGTAAATGCAAACTGAAAAATGTAACTGAAAAAGTAACTGAAAAAGTTCGCGGGGATTTAACTTTGCCGTAGTGGGAAAAGGGACTTTTCGTGGTGGTTTTAAGTTCGCGGTAGCACCATGCACCCTAGTCTCTTACTGCCATGGAAAAATGTTTGCGGTGCTTTTAAGTTTGCGGTGAAGCGGCCACTGCAAAAACCGCGAACATTGAACCACTGTGAAAGTTTCTGCATTTACTGCACACCTATTTCTGTTTCGAGCACCTATTTCTCTGTCGCGCACCTGTTTCTGTCGCGCACCTGTTTCTCTCTCGCGCACCTGTTTCGCTCGCGCACCAGCTTCTCTCTTGCTCCTATTTCTCTTTCCCCTGTTTCTCTCTTGCGCACCTGCTTCTCTCTTGTGAAGCTGTTTCTTTCTTGCACATCTGTTTCTCTCTTGGGCACCTGAAACAGGTGCGCGACAGAGAAATAGGTGCTTGAAAGAGAAACAGGTGCGCAAGAGAGAAACAGATGCGCAAGAGAGAAACAGATGCGCAAGAGAGAAACAGATGCGCTAGACAGAAACAGGTGCGCAAGAGAGAAACAGACGCACAAGAGAGAAACAGATGCGCAAGAGAGAAACAGATGCACAAGAGAGAAACAGGTGCGCAAGAGAGAAACAGATGCGCAAGAGAGAAACAGATGCGCAAGAGAGAAACAGATGCGCAAGAGAGAAACAGGTGCACAAGAGAGAAACAGATGCGCAAGAGAGAAACAGATGTGCAAGAGAGAAACAGATGCGCAAGAGAGAAACAGATGCACAAGAGAGAAACAGGTGCAGAAGAGAGAAACAGATGCGCAAGAGAGAAACAGATGCGCAAGAGAGAAACAGATGCGCAAGGGAGAAACAGATGCGCAAGGGAGAAACAGATGCGCAAGAGAGAAACAGATGCGCAAGAGAGAAACAGGTGCACAAGAGAGAAACAGATGCGCAAGAGAGAAACGGATGCGCAAGAGAGAAACAGATGCGCAAGAGAGAAACAGATGCACTAGACAGAAACAGGTGCGCAAGAGAGAAACAGATGCGCTTCGCCATCAGCACTTTGACTATGTTTTTCAGAATACTTGTCAGTAAGGAGCCCCATAACATTTACAGCTCCATCGTCCCTGTCCATTCTACCCACACATATTCAACTAGATTATCCGATTCCTTCAGTTTTAAACTACCTAAGCCCAAAACAAACTAAAAAAAACGAACTTTTCTCTACCGTGCCATCAGTCTATGGAATGTCCTACCGCCACACATCAAATCCCTGCCAAACATTTCACGATTTAAAACGGCAATCTACCATCATGTATTCTCAAGTTGATAGTTGTTTTTTTTATGATTGTGAATGTTTTTATCTGTTATGTATATATATACAAGTATGTTTGTGGTGTATCTGTTCGAACCCTGGAAGACTAGCCCTACGGGCTAAAGGGTATCTTAATAAAGGAATAAAGGAAGACAGAAACAGGTGCGCTAGACAGAAACAGGTGCGCAAGAGAGAAACAGGTGCGCAAGAGAGAAACAGATGCGCAAGAGAGAAACAGATGCGGAAGAGAGAAACAGGTGCGCAAGAGAGAAACAGATGCGCAAGAGAGAAGCAGGTGCGCCAGACAGAAACAGGTGTGTGAAAGAGAAACAGATGCGCAAGAGGGAAACAGGTGTGCTAGACAGAAACAGGTGCGCAAGAGAGAAACAGGTGCGCAAGAGAGAAACAGGTGCGCAAGAGAGAAACAGGTGCGCAAGGGAGAAACAGATGCGCTAGACAGAAACAGGTGCGCAAAAGAGAAACAGGTGCGCAAGACAGAAACAGGCGCACAAGAGAGAAACAGATGCGCAAGAGAGAAACAGATGCGCAAGAGAGAAACAGATGCGCAAGGGAGAAACAGATGCGCAAGAGAAAAACAGTTTTTCAATTTCTTGGAATGTCAACCTCTCAACATATTTATTATATAGGCCCAATAATTTGTACCGGGTAGAGTCAAAACTGCTCAAGAAGACCACTCATGGACTGATAAAATCTGTACTATGTGGACAGGTGGTCACTATAGACTCTTAATTGCTTTTGACCATATGGAGGCGGGAAGAAGACGTTTTACTAAAAAAAAATTTCAGTGGTTTTAAGTTTGCGGGGAGGAGGTTATTGCAAAAACATTAAACCACCACACAAACATACATCAGCACACAGGGTTCTCCCCAGAATTTTTTAGTATAGTGGAGGGGCTGCCAAAAATAACCCGACCCAACGTGGAGCGCTTTCATGAAAATGGGTTCATTTTGCAATGACAGAGGATGTCAAATTCTACAAGTAGTACAAGTATAATATATTATTGTGATTCCTTTGTTGTGAAGTGGCAAAACTACTTTTGTTTTGATCATCGCCCATTCACAAGTTTTTGCAGACAATGCCCACTGGAAAAGTGATGCCACTTGGCACAAAAGTCTGTGAATTGTCATTCATTTTAGCAAGGAGGTTAAGAAACACACTAAATTTGAAAAGCAGTATAGTGGACCTGGGCTAGGAGTATATTGGAGGGCCTCCGCTATTCCATCCTCTGGGGAGGACCCTGAGCACACATACCTGATCCTGCATGGCGACGTTCTGTTCCTCCATGGCGCGGGCCTTGAAGGTTTTCCCGAGCAGGCGTCTGTTCCGCTGGGCGTGTAGATCTCGCTTGTGCCTCTCAAACAGCAGCTGGTTATGGAGCAGCAGGAGCTGGTCCTTCAGAATGGTCACCTCATCGGCAGGAGGCGCTCCTGTGAGTGAGTCACATTTCAATGACAGGGCTCAAAATGCTTGTTTCTGTATACCTGCACTGGTGCAGGTAGCATTGAAAATTACCTGCACCAGACAACTTTATCTGCACCACCCTGAATTTAGGAAGTATGGATCATACTAAAATTGTCCAGGAACCATTGTTATTTTTTTCTTTTATACTTTCCCAGTAAGGGTTTGGTGAGGGTAGACACCAAAAATACCTGCACAGCTCCAATTTTACCTGCACTAACCTGCATATGCAGGTGGTATTTTGAGCCCTGAATGACTTAAATCCTTTCCACATCACATTCATAAGGTTTATACATGTAGGATGGCCTTCTCTACACAGCTGTACAAGCACTAAAGCAGGGTTTAGTCCACTGTTAATGGTGTGTGTTTAACTACCTGGCACTTTCCAATGAATGCTGAGTTCTAAGCAGCATTCTCCATTTCTAAAGTCTTTGGTATGATTGAACCAGTAACATACCACATGCAAGGTAGGCACTTAGGAGGAAATTGGCACAATAACATTTACCAGGGGTAGATAAATTTTGAGTCCTAAAGAAGAAAGCCAAGACCACAACCCAGGTTTCAATAGTTCTTTGTACTTCCAACAAGACTGCACATACACGAGACATACACAGATTTAAAGGAAAGGAACAGTACCTCCAAAATGTGTCCAGTTGATGGAGTCCATGTTGACCAGTGGAATTCTGCTGAGTTCCTTGGAGTGGACATCCCCTCCCAGCTGGATGTGTCTATCTAACACTTCTAAAGGAGAAACCTCACTAAACATTGCCACTACACTGTCCCTCTGTGAGGGGTGAGGACCCTTCTCCTCCCCGTCAGCAGGAATGGCATGGTCCAGACTGTGTTCTCCTTGTCTCACGCCAGGTAGAAACTGTAGAGCCAGCGGGATCAGGTGCTCGTAAGGTTCCGTGACAGTCTGTGTTACGGAGTCACGCACTTTGTGTGGCGTACTTGTGTCCATTCTGGCCTCCTCTTCCTGAATGGGTGTGAAGCCTTTCTCTTTCTCCTCCAGTTCTTCTTGAAGTCTTTGCTGCACTTTTTCTTGCTGAAGTTCTAGCACTCCAACCCTTTCACAAGTCTTTCCTTCAAAGCTATTGTCTTGGGTTAGCGGCTTTTCTACATCCTCAGGCAATGAGTCTGTAACAACATCATCTGAGGTGTCCGTGACCGAAATGTCCATCACGCTTCCGTTGGACTCATCTAACGGAGGGATCCTCAGCTTGGCGAGGTTGGCTGGCCTCTTGAATGCACTTGGCACGTTTGGGCTGATCATTGCTGAATCGGCGGGCACAAATATCTCACCTCTGGTCAAGGGCGGATACGACTTGTACCTCATCCTGGGTAGCTCCGACGGGTCTACTATGGTGTCCGACGTTACGTGACCGCGGATTTGTTTCACCCTCGCCATGAAGGTGGCAGCGGACTTGGCAGTGTCGTAGGATATCAGGTTGGAGTCTGATTGGTCAGTTTGAAACTGGTCGGAGATCTCCTGTTGGCCGTCCTGGTCAGGCGTGACCAATCCTTCCTGGGGATACCTGGCGGCTCCTGGGGGTCAGAGGTCACAGAAAAAATCACCAATGAGGGAACCACAACAATAAAATAGAAATATACTACTAGTGACAAGTGGCCCTGTTATTACTAGAATTAGGTATGAATTCTGAGAAAAGCTAAAAGAGACATTTTCATGCTGACATAAAGAAATCTTTGCTAAAGTTATGTGGAAATGAAATACATGTGTAGTATTTCTCACCATCAGGAGTTTTTCCAAATATCTACTAGAGAGAGCTAACCTTCCTGACCACCATTACAAGAAACGCTTCACTCCCGTGGTATTTCCCAAATAAGTACCAGTAAACTAGCCTGGAATCCAGCCGTCTTGTGCTTTGGTCGCTCCCCTGAGGTACGCTTCCTGCCAATACGACTGGCCTTTGTTACCATTCGAACGATCGGCATTTGAATATTCGCAGAAAATTCTGATTGGCTGAATTATGGATGGTTCAAGCGCTCGTTCGAACAGCCGTACCATTATCATCAACATGACCACCGCGTCAGACGTTCATAATGCCTGAACTACGCAGCAAATTACCCGGAATTTCTTCACTAAAACGAGCAAACAAAGACCTTAGAGGCTTTTCTCAACGGAAAGGATGTTTGAATAGCGCTATTGCCAACCGAGTGTGGCAAAAGTTTGATTTATCAGATCGTTCCAATAGTCTCGAAGAAGATGGGTCGTTGATGATGATAGAACGCCTGTTCGAACGAGCGCTTGAACCATCCAAACAGAAATCTTGCAGAAAATCTCTGCGAATATTCAAATGCCGATCGTTAGAATGGTAACGAAGGCCAGACGTATTGGCAGGAAGCGTACCTCAGGGGAGCGACCAAAGCAAAATACGGCTGGATTCCAGGCTACCAGTAAACGTTTTACAATTTGAGCTTTAAGAAGTAAGCGCAAGGTAAATTGAGCTTTGATCAAAACATGAAAGTGTTGGAAGAAATCTCAAATTGTAGACCTATAGATTCTACCAACACAGATGAGCTTTCATTCGAATATGTACCAGTAAAGATTGCTAGTTGAGAGAGTACTGTACCTGTGAGATTAGCAGTTGTGTTGTGGAACTCATCCTCTGGAGTTCTCACTGCAGCTTGGCTGGACTGGCCTTTATCTGTGATCTCACTCACCTCCAGATTAGCAGCATCTACAAAAGCAAATAGGAAAATTTACCACCTATGGCCATTTTTACCTGAGCACCAGAAGAACCATCGATATTTTTAGTGTTGGAATTACAAAGTCTTTAAAACCTGTTTCCATTATGTCCGGGTAGTTGTTTATCATAGCATAATGCAGACAGTAACCTTACCTACTAGTAACAATCCTAGAACACTGTTACATCACCAATGCTTCAAGAATGTCTTTCATGTTTCTTAGACGTTAGATATAAAGAGGAATGCTCACCATCTAAGTCTTTCTCTACATCTAGACCTGCGGAAGATAACGGCCCAACAACTTCCAGGGAAGACCCATGTTCCGACAATTTCTCTACAACTTGGCTCAGATTCTCAGGCGTTAAGATGTCCTTAGAATTTTTCCCGTCATCCTCCCTATCCTGGGAGTGGAACGTTCCTGCACACTGCTGGCCTTCCGTTAGGTCCAGTCCACTTTGGGGAACCTTGGGGAAGGGAGGGGTGTCCTGTACTGATGACAATTCTGCAGTTAGTGGGGCACTTTGACTTTTTCCTGTTGTACCCGTGCCCCCACCAAAGTCTTCTCTTGTCAATGGCGATACAGGTGTAGAATTACTGGGGGAAAGTTCGGGCAGTTGTCCTTGGGGAGCACTAAAAAATCGCTGAAATATTTGAGTTCGCGACCTCGGAGACAAGGGGGGCTTGGACATGAGATTTTCCTTGCTGGTCTTTTTGGGTGTGGAGCCTTGTCCGGATGCCTCACCCCCTACGGTTGGGGGAGACTCAGAGGGAGTGGCCATGGGGGTGGGGGTGTTCGCGGCAGAGGAGAGCGCAAAACTGTGGTGCAAAGCGGATGACGAGGTCAACTCAAGATGGCTGCTGGCCGGGGACATTCCATGGGAGTGTGGAGGGGTGGACAGCCCGCAGATGTTGGAGGGGCTCCAGAATGGAGGAGAATCTTCCGCAGTGTTCAGCTTCTGGGAGGAAGTCTTCTCCTTCTTGTGGGTTTCATCTACAAGACTGGCTTCTAAGAAATGGACAGAGACACAAGGAAAGCAAAGATTTGTACATTTTCTTCAACTTCTAAAGCAACACATTTGAAACAGTATATTTAGTGGTTATCATTTTTGCCCTAAAGAGACCTGTAAACAAACTATTGAAATATGTCATTTAAGAACAAGTAAGTAGTATAAAAGTAACTTCAATATGCAAACCACTGCAATACTTTGTATATTTTGGTCCGACTACATGTACATGTTTGTGTGTACAGCATAGCAACCTTCACTTAACGTTCACCACCATCTTTTAGTCAACTATATCTCTCACCAACTTTGCTCAGTGGCTACGAACTAGAAGAGGTCTCTTGGCCTTGCACTAAGCAAATTTATGTGGAAACTAGAAAGGTAACATTTGCAAGCAAATATATAATGTTTACCTTCACATGCTATAGTCTAATACTGACAACTGTTATGTTTATTCTTGTACAATACATCTATATATCTAGTGACCCGAGCCCCTCTAGCTCTGTACTAAGCCATTTGCTACATTATGTAACCAAACACCACTGGGGGCCTGCTACTTTACTGGTAACCATGGTGACAGCCATCTGGTCTAGGTCGTTGACCTTATTTGTTTGGAGAAGAAGAAATAGAGCAAAAACAATATGTTTACCTTCCATGAAGGTATACAATACATAAAAACTTGCGCCCACACTGACCTGCACTTGGCATAGGTGAGAAGGAGTAGTTGAGAGAAGTGTTGAGTTGGGAGGGTTCCCTGGATATGGGGCCTGGCTGTCGAAGGGGCGCGGCCACGGTGTCCCGCCCCGACTCCAGCGGATCCAGACACACTTTGGCACATTCTATCACAATGTCATGGGTCTCCATCTTTCTCCACCTGGACACAATAGAAACATTGTGTCATTTATCACTATGAAGATTTTCAGTTCATATGTATAACTAGTACAGCTCAGGATGAGTAAACATTCTTGCATCTGAACTTGGCACAAAAACTTTGGGAAACTTGACTTAGTCTAATGTTATCTCTGTGCATACTTTATAAAATGTAATGGATTACATATCACTGGAATATTACAATGATATTCCACTAGTTTTGACCGTACATGGATGGGGTGAGTACGAGAGCTACTTATCTGTGTACATGTAGGTAGAAAAGGAAAAGTGCCAAAATTTCCAAGAGATACGATTGACCAAACTCAAGTGTCTGAACTTTTTTTGCTGTGTGTATATATCATGGGCTCACATCTCCATCACCATTGACATCACCATCGTTCACAATGGTAAACCAAGAAGAAGGGAGATCTTCAATTTGCACTAACAATGCTAATACGAAACCCATTAGTTCATACAAACACCTTCAGGTCATCTTACCTGTTTGTTTTTGTTTCCTCTTCAGATGAGGATATGATGAGCAGTGGGTGCATCCTTACTCTCTCCAACATGGGCTGCAGAAATGGAAAATAACAGCAAAACTTACTTCAATATTTCTCCAGGGAAAACAGCCTGACTAAACCATGCTTCTAACCATGCTTCTATGGAACTTCAACTCCATAGTGACAGTTTGTGTTGGGAAAAAAATAGGCAAAAACACCCCAAAGAAATATATGCAAAAGGGCCCAAAGAAAAATTTGCTAAATGTGAGTATACAGACTACAAATCAAACGGTATCCTTGATTAAATCTTTCTATGTTTTTTTTTTTTTATAATGATTTATTGAGAGCAATACTTTGTATCAATACAGTCGCAGCCCGAAGACTGAATTGATGTTACGATATACAAGACTATTTCTGACAGAAAAAAATGCACAAAACACAAAGACAAATTCATCATCTTCAAAGAGAGAATGACATGAACAAAGAAAAGAGTTCCTACCTTTATGGTGTACTCAAACACATCGATGTGGTCCCTGGTGCTGTAGTAGGCTCGGAGGTACGCCAGGAAGTTACATGGGTACATACTGTACAGCCGGTGGAACAGGGCATACACAGCAATGTGCAGGTGCAGCAGGTACACATCTGGGATGGGACCTGGGGACAGAAACACCTCTCGTTTATTGTTCTGTTGGGAAATATATTGTCTTTGTTCTGGCATTTCTTTCTCTTCTTCTCCATACAAAAAGACAAAATGATATTGTATGTACATAATGCTTTTACGTTTAGGGACAGACCAGTGTTCTAGCCAACCTGAATTTTTTTCCATCCTCTAAATTTTGAATTGAAATCCTGTTGAAGGCGTGACAATCCTAGGGGGGGCCGGGGGTACGCTATCCAGAAAAATTTTGCAACCTAGACCCTCTGAAATGCTGTTTCATTTATTTTGAGGGGCAATCTTTGATGGTAGACTCAGCTTGGTTCAATTAAAATTTTTAATGCCAATTATTTTCCTTCACAGTGGACTGAAGGTGCAAACTTTTTGTCCATCCCAGCAGCAAAATTCCATCAAAGGACAGAAGGACGGACACTGTCTAGAACCCTGGGACAGACTGATAGCTTCTTACTTGATTTTTCATTTCTGACACAGTAGTGAAACTTGGTACATTGATACATATATAGATGTTGAATGCGAGCAAAGAAAACAAAGCAAAAAGGACAGATGACATGTAGAGCATTGCGAAGGCCGTACCAGGTTTGTTTGTGTTCCATGCAGCCAGCCTACTGAAGACTTCAAATATACTGGTGAGGTACGGAGCGATGAGCGCAGGCACCATGGGCAGCAGGGTGGTGATGATCAGCACACCACTCATCACATTAGGGATGTCCGTCTCACGCTGGAGAGGGAACAGATAGAAAAAAACATTGTTTAGTTGAAAATGGAAAAATGAAAAATGGAGAATATAGTTATGGGTATGTCTGTCTGTCTGTGTTTCCAGATTTTTGTAGTTTTGTAGATTTCTGAATTTGGTATTTGGGTAGGTGTAGGTATTGGGAAGACAAAGGTCAAGCTTGGGCCCCCTGGTATGTGACCTTGGCACTGCAGCAGAGATTCTGTTTTTTGTATCTTTTCATCTGGATGTACTATGGTCTTGTTAAGATTGTGTAAAGAATTTTTACTCATGTAATGTTAATAAAATGTAATGCCACAAACACACTTCAATTTAGATAAGGAAAAAATGCAACTATGGCTGAAGGTGCTGTCTACAATCACCCACAATATAACTGAAACATTCCAAAACTCTTTCCAGGTTAACCTTGCTTTCTGATTGACCTTGGATAGTTCGTACTGACCTTGAGAAGTTTGAGGAGGGTTGCCATGATGGAGTGCTGGGTGATCTTGTACAGCCATGACGGGTGTTTCCGCACCACATGTCCCAGCAGAGTCAGAGCAGCCAGCCGACTAGCCTGGCAGCCACGGGCCACATACTGCTGTAGCTTGGACAGCAAGTGCTGCAAAACAGCGACAAGGTCGGTTACAACAACCTTGGCAAGTACAGTATAACTCAATAAATATGTATCACTATCAAGCCCAATCAAAGTGAGAGCAGCTAGCCGACTAGCCTGGCAGCCACGGGCCACATACTGCTATAGCTTGGACAGCAAATGCTGCAAACAACGAGGTCGGTTAAAAGAACCTTGACAAGAACAGTATAACTCAATAGTCTTTCGATATGTGTCACTATCAAGTCCGAGCAGAGTGAGAGCAGCTAGCCAACTAGCCTGGCAGCCACGAGCCACATATTGCTGTAGCTTGCACAGCAAGTGCTGCAAAACAGCTACAAGGTCAGTTATAACTCAATGAATATGTATCACTATCGAGTCCATGCAGAGTGACAGCAGCTAGCCAACTAGCCTGGCAGCTATGGGCCACATACAGCTGCAGGGTACTGCTGTAGCTTGGACAGCAAGTGCTGCGAAACAACAAGGTCAGTTACAACAACCTTGGCAAGTACAGTATAGCTCAATAAATATGCATCAAGTTTGGAAAAACAAGTCTGCAGGACACCTCAGGTTCTGACAATGTGTAACAATGGAATGACTGCAGAACAGCAGAGCAACCTGAACTGTTCACACATATTATTCAGTATACCATGGGTGCAATATACAATAATTCTTTACACAGTGGTTTTATGTTTTACTGTGAGGTTTTTGCGGTGACTGCTTTAAAGAAACTTAAAACCAATGTTTTCATGTCACAATAACTTAAAAGCACTGAATCTAACAAGCGTGATCTATCCATTTCCTCTGTGGTGGAGGGCCACTTTTATGAGTAAGGCTTGTCATAGTGCAGTTTCAGCAACATTAAATCACCACAAACTTAAAGGCCCTTAGAGTACTGTACAGTGTATGAGTTACCTTATCATGTGGCTCCCTGATGCCCACTAACACCTCCAGGGCTGGCTGGTTGTTGGTGGCCACGTAAAACTCCACAAGGCAATTCAGCAGCCATGGTTCACGGGCTACAGGGAAAATCATCCACAAAATTACACATGTTGATTGAAAAAAGACTGAAAATGTACTGTAAATGCAGACATGTTCGCGGTTTTCGCCATGACTACTTCACTGCGAACTTTCACGAACATTTTTCCATTATGGCAAGAGACTACAGTCTATGGCACTTCTGCAAACTTAAAACCACCGCAAACACTACATTTTCCTGCTACAGCAAAAGTAAATCCCTGCAAACTTAAATGCATTTACAGTATTATTACAAAGTTGTGGAGTGTGAACAACTGTTACAACGCCTTCAAAGTTATCTTGTTAAAAAGCTAGGGCTTACCAACTAACATCACTAGTGCAAGCAAGTCAAAGCAACACCTTTTGCAATGGTAAAACTACCTTATCTGTTGAGCAGATCAAGTGACCTTTCCAACACCATGTACTACATTTTACTTGGCAAACCCTTGTGTCGTCTTGGTGCGAGAGCACTGCGCATATAACTTCATACTACTGTATTACTTCTAGAAATGATTATAAACATGTAAACTCACCAGTGTTAAGGTTTTCATGGATAAGGGCTTTGATTTCGTCAACTACATGGAGGTCAGGTGACGACAGCAGGCTAAAGAGCTCGCTGGCATCCACTTGTTTCTCAGTCATGGTCACGTTTGGATGCTATCTTACACTGATGCTCGAGGTTCAGCCCATTCTAAGATGCAAAAGTTCCTGAAAAAGACAAAATGTGTGTTTATTAATTAATTTCCTTTTTTATTACCAGCATCAAATTTATACTTCAAAACCTTTGGGAAACCTGTAGCAAAGATTCCACTGTTAACTTGTACCGCACCAGGCCCAGAGAAAGAAATATTATTGGAAGATCACCACAATGACAATCAGGGTTGGACGTAAATTTTTCTAAAATTTACATGTCCTATCGAGCAAGCACATAGAAAATTTACTTGCCCGAACCAATTTTTTATTTGCTCAGAATTTTAATGTTAGGACATACCGATTTAATTTCTTTGGTTCACGAATTCGCTCGCTCCTATTTTTTTGAAAAAAAAATAAAAATAAAAATTACCACTCAGCAAATTTTCACCATTATTGAAACCATTCACCAACTTTCTGGTGTAGCAAATTGCCCTTCATATTATAAGCTCCTTAAAATGTGGGTATTATTATTGCAGTTATATTTTTCATTCATGAAGAATGGGACAAACATAAAAACTGACACTACATCTGTAATTTTCAACAAACAGGTGCTGTTACTGTACAGTAATAGTGTTTTTGTACTTTTTTCAAGCTGAGAACTTTTTATTCTTCATGTTTTGAATCAGCCCTTACCTTTACCCCAACCATTTTACAATGTTTATTTTTATTTTCATTTCGCCCTTTCGCTCCATATTTTTTATGAAAAAATCCGTGAACCAAGAAATTAAATTGGTGTGGCCTTAAGTGCTTTTATATGCATTTTCACGAAATTTCAGCAATGGAATTCTTATCATGGCCTCTATTTTTCTATGTTCACCATTGCAAGTACATCAAAGTCTCACTGGATGGAAAAATCTTACTTGCCCGATCGGGCAAGTGGGGTAGGTCATGCACTTGCCCGATCGGCACTTTCATTTGACCTAGACAATAGGGCTAGTTGGCTTGTCAAACCTGACAATAGAGCAGAAGAACCCACGTGGTTCAACCATTAACACGTAAGAGGTGACTGACGCAAGAGATGGGAAGATCATCTTCTCAACCTACACAGTGCCAACCCTCTAAAGATAGAGGCTGCTGGCAAGCTGCCATCAAGCCTTCACATCTACACTAACAGGCAAGCATTTCTAACCCTCACCTGACAGGGAACAACACTCAATTACCCAGACAGTGAGTAATTACAAGGTAAGAACAATAATGCAAGGGTAATTAGAACAGCTGAAGGCATGGTAGCATCGATATCTAAAATGATGTTTTGTCTTACTCTTACTCTTAGAGAAAGGAAATCAAACCCAGAGAAAAAATAAAGAAGAGAAATTTGATAAAATGTACTAAGGAAGGAGACTGATCTTTCCTGAAAATCTCTGAAAGACTGGATGTTCCATCATGTAATTATCACTCAGGTCTGATGCAATCATGAGAGGAAAACTCCATATTAAATTATTGGCTATCTGCCAGTGGTCACCATGTAGAGGAAAACATCTGTTGAAACTCTAGAAGAAAGGCTGACACAGAATCAACACTACAGGAAGCCAGCAACACTGTGTGGCTCTGACCTGTAGATGAACCCACTGTACTTTGTATGCCAATCACATTGTACATTTGTACATGCGCATTTGATAACTTCAACAGACCTACTAGTCTACATACATTTCCAGAGACACCGGGATTGACACTGAGGACTTGGGAGCTAGCCTCTACCAGGCTTCGTGGTTTGGTGGTCTAATTGTAGAAATTGGTCAAATAAGAGTAAATAGTACACTAGGAGAGTCAGCCGGCAGAGTAGGGACATTCTCCAAACCAAAATGGACCTTCTCGGCCGGCTGACTCCCCTAGCATACGGTGACTCTATTTGTCCAATTTCGACAATTAGACCATCAAACAGCCTGGTAGAGGCTACTTGGGAGCAGCTATGAAAGACCTAGTGCTGTGGAAAGATGTTGTGCTTCGCCTTACCCCGCTCACCAAGGACGACAGATGATGATGATATATCAAAACAGCATAGGCTCAATAAAGTAGATAACATGATTAAATCGCAATATTTGAAACAGGTGGGAATGAAAAAAGGACCTTCTTAATAAATATGTTGGAATAATTTTGATACATCAAGGACAATTTTCACATTGCACTTTTCTCTGTCCATTGATTTTTCAAAATTTCTTTGATTTATTTCAACCAAATGTTTTTAGCCAGCATAGTTCTGAAGTATAAATCAGTGAAGTCTGTCACACCTTCATGTAGTCAGGGATGTCTCCAGGACCTATCCCACTTCCCAGGACAAAGATTTGCTTGTTGGAACAGATAAAAAGTTCATCTCATTTGTAAAAAAAATATATACTTCATGACCTGAAAATTTATGCAATTTTTGTTTGAAGATTAAAATGTCAAATTTAACAACAACAAAAAACAATGAGTGGGAAGGAAAAACATTTAGAGAAGGAGACAACCCTACACCTATATTTGATCCCCACATGTAGCTTGTTGTTGAACAAGAGTGAAAGTAGAAAGGTCATTGATCAGATGTTTGTGCATGTGAGAACAACATAAGCAGGCAAGAGTTGTAACGGACAAAGGTTGACTTATATATAACTTGAAAGCAAACACAAATCACATGTGGATGAGTTAATTGACACATGCAGATGCTGGTTTCTGGAAAAGGTGGGCTAGTCTAGTGGGGTGGATGGGCCCACTTCAATGGGCTACCCGTTCTGGGCTCCATCCAAGGTTGTTCATGGCGGTTGGGCATGTAATCATTCAGTAATGGAATTTCCACTTTGTCGATGGCAAAAACAGCTGTGGGTGATGAGCTAGGAGAATATTACTGCTAGTAGGATGGGGGAAGGGCAGCAGTCTTCCCTATCGGCCTAAGGAACTGTATGTTCTGTTCTAAAGAAGATACAGTTGGCTGTCCTAAATGGCTGTTCTAAATAAACATACATGAATGCCGGACATCAGTTCTGAATTTGACATTGTGGTATCATTGTTTCCCTTTTTTTTAATTCCTACTTGTATTCTCCCCTTCAATGTTAACGTTTTCCAGAGATGTAATAAATGTAATAAAAACAAATATGATAAGACAAAGTAAAACTTGACAGTTGTTCTAAGTTATAGTACCGTATGAGTTTGGGGACCCTCTGTTACATATATGAATACGTACATGTGGCAGTCATGCTATCATGGGCAAATATCCCTTTGTCCTAGTAACCTTTCCAGTGTAAATATAACTGTTTGTCCTAGAGGTCGGGACGTAGGAATGAGCTAAGGTCACAACAATGACAACAAAACTTGTATACAGACCAATTACAGCAAAACCTACACATCTACTCCTAAAAATAAACCACATACATAACCTATTTGTCAACAGAATTTGCCAGTCTCTCACTAATTAGTAGATTCTGTGCTATCTATTCAAGGCATAGCACAGAACAGAACGAACTTCAAGAAGAGAAGTGTAGAGTAGATCTGACACAGGCCAGGTAGGAGATTATGCTCCTAAAAGTTGCAGAAGCCAAACAGACCTGAAACAGGCTGCCAAACCCAAAACATTCACGGAGACAGCAACATCCCTCTGATGTCAAATGAATTGCTCCTACAGTTGGCCTTGACACCATGCCCTAGGGTGGTCAACAAATATGATGCTCGGGTGGCAAGCTGGCTTAGGCTTGCTGCATTCCTTAGCACTCATGTGATAACTTTATATCATAACTGTCAGGCTATGATTCTACCTCCTGGCAAAATATGAACAATCATTTCCCTCCCACTGGTGGCCATTTAAGGGGTTTGGGAAAGTATAAAATTTATTGGGACTGAGCTGTGATCTGCCCAATCTCTCCAAATGCCCGCAGCCGTAACATAGCTCTATAGGCCAGTATTTTGAAGAATCAAATATTCTCTAGATATCACAGCGGAAGATATCCCTTGAGTTGCAGGTAATTCTTTGGAGACATTATTATAATCTCACAGCGCTCACATATAATCTGTCAAGAGGGGGAGGGGACTGTAAATGTATGGAACATGTCCAGCATGCAAGAACATGACCGCGGCGAGGACACGTACACAACGCACACATTAACATTCCACGCCTGGAATTCACAGTAAATTGTACAGAGGACAGCCAAAATGTTTAGAAACCACACAGGAAGGTTGAAAACTGTTAAAACCGCTCGGAGGACGAGAGAACGAAGTCAAACCTGTTTATCCAAGCTGCACAGCAGACTTCGTCCGCCATGATGGTTACGGCACTACTCACGTGCTTTTTATCCGTCCGCGTGGAACTCCTTTTCTGTCTGCTCATATCTTAATCAATAAACTTCTTCTTCATATATCTTACACATCATGCAAATTATATATATAAGTTTATCCATAATATATAACTTTTGCGCCATGATATTCCCATTTCAAACCAAGAGTCTTCGTTATTTCATCCGAGCGGATGGATATAAGTATTGGCCAATCAAAAAGTACCATTCCCCGGAGTTCAGCCATCTTGGATATCAGAAGGAGTTCAATTTTTGGCCAATTTTGGACGTTCTGTCTGTTTTCACCCCAAAATGGCCGAACAGAGCATTGATCTGGAGCGAGAAAAGATTGAAAGGGAGACTGAGCAGATTAAACAGGTCCTGAGTGGGAGATTAGTTATTGACAGCTCGGAGGGAGAGTACAGTTCGGAGGAAGAGTCCGACCACGAGGAAAAGCTAGGTAGGTGATGGGCGGGAAGCCATCAGTATAAATACGACGTCGTACAAACGTTTGAGATGTCCATTTTGGATGTTGACAAAGTACTACTACTCTGGGTGTTTTTGCTAACTATATATATAACGAAGTATACATTTATAACCTCCTTGCACTTATGAACTTGAAAGATATGTGACTTTTCATGTTGCAAATATCATTGATTCATATACTTTGATACATTGTAACATTAGATCATTGTATATTGATTCTGTCACAGACCAGACCCAGGATCACCCATCAAAAGATTTGAGCAATTTCAAGCTGTATCATAAAACTTTCAGAAATATTGCATTTGCTTGCACAAGTTTACTCAGTCCAAGCAAGGAGGTAAAAAAGTCAAGATTTTATCCTCCTTGGTCCAAGAGTCCCACTCTAGCCTAGGTCTACCTATGCTTGCCCACTGGAATCATCAGGTATCAACAGCTAACTATGAAGAGGATGGTTTTGCCATGAAATGACATTGTTCTTCTGTTTTTCAACAGCTATAGCATCTCCAGTAGAGCCCTTCAGGTCATCAGTGTCACCAAGGATCAGCAATGCAGGGTCCAGAGCATCTTCTCAGGTACTGACATATCTCCAGTCAGGAGTGCCTCCTACTGGTTCAAATTTGTACTGCATAGCATAAATCTTTTTCATTTTGGTGAAATTGCCTGCTCAAATTACAGCTTTAGTATCCATTATGAATATATATATATATATATATATATATGATGTCATTTCCATCAAAGAAAGTAATAAAATGTGGTCTAATAACATGTTTATAAATTGTAGAAAACTGCAAGTACTAGTATGAAAGTTCATCTGCATCTGTAACGTTATATACTAGTATTTAGGTTGCCAAACATTCAATGAGCTTAACATTGTGTCACGATTAAGCTACACAGCTGTGTAAAATGTTCATACCATGATAAGAGTTACCATAGTAACAAACACCACTCTTCCATCCTCCCCCAGTTGTCCAGAGACACTCTCATCCTCACCCCTCACACAGTGGAAGGTGTGCGCAGCAGACCGTCATCAGGCCTGGTCGTCGCAGGGCCGTCTTCAGCACCGGATGTGGGGTACCAGCAGGAAGAGGAGGATCAAACAGAGGAGGAAGTACAAGGGGTAAGTAAGCAGTTGGTCGCCAAAACAGGACAGAGTTTGGGTTACATTTTACATCAATTTCCTCACTCAAGTCAAGTGCAAAAGAGTACCTACTAGTAACTTTGGCTAAGGGACTTCCCTTGGATAGGGCGTTAACTCGGTCATCCTGTGTTTTTAGAAAGCTACACCTTGAATATGATAAAGAATCCACCACACTTATCAAAATCTGTCTGGATATGCAGATTGTATTGCAAACCTGGTGTTTTGCCATGAAGCAGTGTGTAGGGTATGCAATCAGCTGTATGCAATGCAAACAAAAGACAAAAACAAACAAAATCATTTGTACTTTTAGATAGGGATAAAATGCCTATCTAAAAGAGAGGTTCCCCAGCAGAGGTTGGTGGGAAGGCTGGTCGAAAAAAATTGATGAAACGGAAAGGAAAAGGTCACAATTTTTCCCACCAACCTCTGCTTGGAGAGTAAGTGGTCCCATTTATTAGACTTCAAACCTCTGTTAATTGTTAAAGAAGTGTATTGGGATACACTTATTGTTAATTGTTAAAGAAGTGTATTGGGATACACTTATTGTTCATTGTTAAAGACATGTATTGGGATACACTTGAAGAATAGGCTTGCTCTAAGGTGTTGAAAAATCACACCCCTTTGTCTCAAACATTTGAGTTTAACTGCCTTTGGCCTTGTTTATATTTGTTGTTCCTGCCATTGCAGCTGATCCAGGATCTGGAGCCAGAGGAGGTTCTGGAGCTGAACCAGAACTACCAGGAGTACATCCATGACATGCTGAACAGGGTACAGCTCATGCTGGCGCAGAACAGGGAAAGACAGGTACATCCATTGTATATAATTATGTAAATATGTCTGTTGTAACATCACAAAATTACACTTGTCCTGTCTTTGCACATGTCCACATCCTTCCCAGTTCCCACCCTTTTTCACACTGCATAATGCACTAGTAGTACTATTTTCATTGGGCAGCTGCTAATAAGCCACTTTGTGGGCTAAGCAGTACCGAAGATTATTATGATGATGATGATGATGTTTCCTAAGGAGAAACATCTTCCCAATGTGTGGTCAATACATTCATTAACCCTCCAAATGTGAGGTAAATTTGCTGAGGGTAGGGCAAATCTCTTTAGCTCTAACGCTTTAAGACCTTGGGTAACATTTTCAAGACATGTGAACATTTAAAGTACAAGGATATATTTAAAGACAATCAGTCTCTTTCTTGCTAACCTGATTAAATCTCGCTTATAGCAGCCTGCCCAACATCCAGCTGGCCTCCTAAGGGAGGGGCCAGTTACAGCCCTTGACAGCAGAGTTTGTGTTGCACACAGACTACTTTCTTGCTAAACGAATAAGAATAAGAATTATCAATTAGACAATATCTTTTGCTCCTGAAAGAAAATAACTGTACGATAAATAAATGATTACATGTACCAGTAACTTTTCCAATACATGTACTTGGCTCTCCCAGACTGCGCTGAAGTCGGAGCTGACAGAGAGTGACCGAGGATCAGACGGCAGGGTCAAACGGGGCCACGGGCTGTGGAACTTCTTCAAACCTTACTTCAAAGACAGCTATGGAAACGTACGTCTCCCTTCTCCCATTCTCAAAAAATGGGTAATTTTAAGGTTTGAAAAATCATCTTGATCCACACGATGTTTTATGTTTACCTTCACGGAAGGTATCTATATTATGCTCTGTTTCTTCTCCAAACAAATAAGGTCAACAACCTGTACCAGACAGTTGTCACCATGGTTACCAGTAAACTGTAAAGTAGCAAACACCCTGTGGTGTTCAGTTACATAATGTAGCAAATGTCTTAGCACAAATCTAAGGGGCTCGGGTCACTAAATCAAGAAATGTGTTGGAATAAGAATAAACATAACAGTTGTCAGTGTTAGACTATGGTGTGTTAAGGTAAACATTAACGTTATATATTTGCTTACAAATGTTAGTTTTTTATTCAAATTCTTTCTTTTTTCTACACAGGGCCCCCCTCCCAATGAGGACGCACGCCACAAGAGAGAAGAAAAAACAGTCAACCCGTTTGTGTGTCTCTCCAAAAAATGTAAGAGATTCTCATTCAGTCTGTACATTCCAGGTTGTCAAAGGTCAATAAGAATTGTTATGTTGGTCTGTTAGAATTTGATACTACAGATTCTTGTGATTGACTACTTCTTTTATACTCATGACCTTGTCTAGGGTCAGCAAAAGACCACAAGACCCTCTACGCAGCAGTCAGAAGTGATGGGATGCAGAAGAAAACACGGTCACTCATGAACAAGTAAGAAAATCAAGGTGTCAGTAGGTGACATGATCTAATTTATCCACGGGCAAGACTACACAGCCAACCAGAAATGTAGGAATATCATATGGTATTTCACATGGCAGGACTTGTAACATAAACAATTTTGAGAAACTACCATGAAGAGTTCTGCTAATGGCTCCGAGATCTGTAGTGTTTAACAGCGAATGAATTTTAGTTTCATTGAGTTAATCTTGCCATAAGCAGAAAATGGAGTGTTCATGGTGTTTTTGAGTTTGCAATAGTGCAAAAGCCACAATTACCACTATAGGAATGAAAACACCAGCACCTTTATGGATAGCTAGTCGGAAACCACCTACTTGCAACTTTGCAAGGGTGCTACAGGGGAACAAAACAGTCACCTCCAATACATCATAATACTGTACAATTATGTACGTGGGCAGAAGATAGAACGAAAATTTTTGTTTTGTGTTTGCAGTGAAGAGTTCACCACAAAATATGCAAACAGAAGCTGGTGTGTTATGCCGAACGGCGGTTATACCCGCTATATAGATACAGATACAGAGTTAAACTAGAAAGGCCAACATTTGCTTAAGAGCAAATACAGCATATTTCAGCCATACCCCTTCCCACGCAACATTGGACTGTTCCAAATCACCCCTGCGCAAAAATGGAACATCCTCTTAACAGTACATTATCCCCCAAAGTGGACTGGTATTGTGAATTGATTCCAGGTAAAGACAGAGCTTGCTTCTATTTTTCACAAAATGACAATAATCACACCTTCCATTCAGAAAATTTTCATCATGACTGAAAATTGTTGAATGACTTCATGTAATGTCATTAACAATTTTCAGTACGATAACTAGGTGTAAGTTTAAAAAAGTATAAGCTCCTTGTGATGTGGGTACATTTATTATTGCAGTGAACTATCTTTCCTGCGCTGTGATTGGCGATGCCTATATTAGGCGAAGACCCAATCCCATATAAAGGCAGGATAGACTATTCACATGCAGTTTGACGGACTCCTCCCCACAGCTGGTTTGTCGACGCCATGGCTACGGAAACACAGAAGATCCACAGAAAGACCGCCAGCAGGTTTTCGGGGTGTAGAAGAGAGACCGAGTATTTACCTCGTTTGCGTTTACAGGGAGTATAGAATTCGAAGATTGCCCTTTTAGTGTCATGAAGATTTCGTATTTTATTTTGCTTTGTGAAACTGCGAGAACTTGTTGCTGCGTAGGGACGAATGTGAGTTGTCTGCGTTTTGCACGTGTATCGCTCTTTGTCATGCTGAGGTCCGTTCTTCTCGCAGACACTGGCGTGCCGGGCATTGTGTATGGGTTATGGAAGAAAGCATGCCTCACTGCGAGAATAGACGCTTATTTTGGGCGTTTGTTAGACATCACAGGTATATGCAGTACTGTCTGGCAGAACGTCGACGGAGAAGGCAAGTCACACCGCCGGCACGGCCGACCCCAGCATGACTGACGCAGCAGCCTTGTGAATGAGCCGGACGTTCCATAGCAGAGCGCCAGTAACACTGTTTTTGACAGTGAGACTCATCAGGGCAAGTCTGCGATATCTACGACCTTCTGGGAACGGGTAGGGAAACTTGCCGACAACAGAGAAGATAGAGTAGTTTCCTACGGGCGTAGGATTTACAAGCCAAGCAGGTACGCAAGGTTTTGAGCTCGCCGCCATTTTTGGCGTCTTGTGGAATATTCCATTTTGATTTGTCTTCCTACGTTGGCTATTTTTCTAGTGGATCCCTGGGCTGTTTTCTTTCTTGTTCCTTCATGATTTTATTTTCCTGTTTTCCCCTTTTGTATGATTATGGTGTGTTTTGTTGGTCAGCAACTATTCTGTCGTTCATTTCGTTTAGCGACTCGTAATTTGCATATGTTTGCGCATCGCACATGTTTCGCGTGCGCAGGTGTGAGTGATTCTATTTGGTAAAATAGGCTTGGTATAATTAATTTTGTGTTGTCTCATTTGAGTTAGGTATGTTGATACAGCTGAGCCACCGCTAGGGCTGCCGTTTACCCCGTCTTTTCGCCATAGGAGCCTTTGTGAAGCGGTACAACGTTGTTCCAGTTTCCGCACGCTCGGAGCAGAGCCCGACCTTTTTTATCAAGAAAGAGTCGGAGGCTTCAACTTATCACTGGTAGCTCTATGGGTGAGTTACGTTCTTTGAAAGACTTTAGACAGTATTTGGTATAGTTTTTTTGTCTGCCTATCACGTTTGTTGTTGTTGTTGTGGAAGGAGTCGAACGTATTGCCTTATTTTACGTATTTTCCTTTGTTTTTTTCTGTATATTTGCTTTGTTTAATTTTGAAGTTCGGTTCGGCGATTCTGGGCATTGCATTTGGTGGACCAGCCAGCATTCAGCAACCCGAAAAGCTGAGGGACCAGGCCTCAAGACGCTCGGACAGCTGTCAACCACTGCGGCAGTTTTCCTAAGGTGTGTCCTATATCTCAGCTAGAGGTTGTTATCTTGTTGCTCGTCAGGTCGGCAGACAACCTCGAGTTTGTAGCGAGATTTCAGGTGATTTGATTTTTGTTTTTTTTATGAGCCGATTTGCTTTTTGTTGGGTTTCTCGCTTGACAGGTTCTTGGACAACCCTAGGTAGAAAAAAAAAAGTGTTTGAAGTTTTTTGTCTGGTTGGTGTCATGCAATAGTTTGTTGGACAATTGAACTGTTGGACAGTTTTTGTTTGCTGTTGTCGTGCGACATGCTGTAAACAACCCCAGAGAGATAATAAGACTGCTGGAAAGTTTTGTTGTTGTTGTCATGCGACAGGTTGTTGGACAACCCCAGGTAAGTAACAAGACTGTTGGACAGTTTTGTTTGTAGTTGTCATGCGACAGGTTGTTGGACAACCCCAGGTAAGTAACAAGACTGTTGGACAGTTTTGTTTGCAGTTGTCATGCGACAGGTTGTTGGACAACCCCAGGTAAGTAACAAGACTATTGGATAGCTTTGTTTGTGGATGGACGACGGGTTGTGGGATAACACCAGGCAGGTAACAGGACTGTTGGACAGTTTTGTTTGTTGATGTACGACAGGTTGTGGGACAACCCCAGGCAAGTAACAAGACTGTTGGACAGTTTGATTTGTTGATGTACGACAGGCTGTGGGACAACACCAGGCAAGTAACAGGACTGTTGGACAGTTTGGTTTGTTGATGTATACGATAGGCTGTGGGACAGCACCAGGCAAGTAACAGGACTGTTGGACAGTTTTGTTTGTTGATGTACGACAGGCTGTGGGACAGCACCAGGCAGGTAACAAGACTGTTGGACAGTTTTGTTTGTTGACGTACGACAGGCTGTGGGACAGCACCAGGCAGGTAACAAGACTGTTGGACAGTTTTGTCTGTTGATGTACGACAGGCTGTGGGACGGCACCAGGCAAGTAACAGGACTGTCGGACAGTTTGTTTGTTGATGTACGACAGGCTGTGGGACAGCACCAGGCAAGTAACAGGACTGTTGGACAGTTTGGTTCGTTGATGTACGATAGGCTGTGGGACAGCACCAGGCAAGTAACAGGACTGTTGGGCAGTTTGGTTCGTTGATGTACGACAAGCTGTGGGACAGCACCAGGCAAGTAACAGGACTGTTGGACAGTTTGGTTCGTTGATGTACGATAGGCTGTGGGACAGCACTAGGCAGGTAACAAGGCTGTTGGACAGTTTGGTTGGTTGATGTACGACAGGCTGTGGGACAGCACCAGGCAAGTAACAAGACTGTTGGACAGTTTGGTTTGTTGTCGTGCGACAGGCTGTGGGACAGCACCAGGCAGGTAACAGGACTGTTGGACAGTTTGGTTTGTTGTCGTGCGACAGGCAGTGAGACAACGCCAGGTAGAGTAACAACAGTGTACGACAGTTTTTTTGTTTGCTGTTGTCATATGACAGGTTGTTGGACAACTCCGGGTAGGTAACAAGACTGTTGGACAGTTTTGTTTGTTGTTGTCGTGCGACAGGTTGGTTAGACAACCCCAGAGAAGTAAAAAGGCTGCTCGACAGTTTTGTGACGCTGTGCTGTAGTACGACAGATTGTTTAGCAACTCCAGGAAGACAACAAGACTGTTGGACATTTTTTGTTTGTTGTTGTCGTGCGACAGGTTGTTAGACAACCCCAGAGAAGTAAAAAGGCTGTTAGACAGTTTTTGTGGGTTGTCGTACGATAGATTGTTTAGCAACCCCAGGTAAGCAGCAAAACTGTTGGACATTTTTGTTTGTTGTTGTCGTGTGACAGGTTGTTAGACAACCTCAGAGAATTAAAAAGGCTGTTAGATAGTTTTGTGTGTTGTTGTACGACAGATTGTTGAGTAACCCCAGGTAAGCAGCAAGACTGTTGGAAAGTTTTTGGACTAGAGAAGTAAAGAGACTGTTAGACAGTTTTCTGTTATCGCACGATACGTTGTTACAAATTTGTTACCCAGGTGTTAGTGGTTGGTCGCACGACAGGTTGTTTAGACAAGCCTAGGTAGGTAACATGGCTGGCGGACAGTTTTTTTTATTTTGTTTGTTATGCGACAAGTTGTGGGACAACCACAGGTGGAGTTTAAGACTGAAGGACAATTTTTGTGTGATATGGAGCCGTACTATTAGTTATTGGACAGCTTCAGGCTGATAACAGGATTTGGTTTTCGTTCGGTTTGTTACATGACAAGTCGAGGGACAACTCTAGGCTGATATAGTTGGTCGTGCGACAGGGCAGCCACATGTAGGAAATGAGAATAGTACAGTTTGGCTGGCTGACTACGACAGGTTTTGGTTAACTTCGTGATGGTACATACCGAGACTGTCCGATACTTTGGTGAGATTTGTGGCATTGGCAGATTGTTGATGGACCCCGTGTAGATAACGAGAACGGCAAGCAGTTTTTAACGCGATTGAGAAAATATCTACAGAAGCACTGAAGTCGAGGCCGACAATTGTGAAGATTACGATGTGCAATGTAGAGAATAGTACGTCGTGGATAGTTTTAGGACGGACAGCACAAGATTAAAAGTTGGCACTTATATACGTATAACTGCAAGGAGTTTGAACTAATTACGAGTATCATTCGTTCGTTTTTCTACACGCTATTGTATCGCTATGATTCTTGGTACACGTACGTTTTCTTTGAAGTACAAGACACAGAGCAACATTGTCATAGAACATTCGTAACCAACGACGTATTCGTTAGGTGGTACAGGTTTTCAAGAGAAAGGATAGCTTCATCCCGAAGGACATGCAATATGATAAATATGTTACAGGAAGCATTCAGTACAACGCGCGTGGGTGTGATGCGAGGACGTCTGAAAATACCACCTGAAGTTCAGCAACTTAGACCCACCAGCCAGCTGAGAAGTACACGCAGCAAACCATATGGGAGGACGGCGTACAGGCAGGGATGGTGGCCAACCAAAGGGATCAAGAAGTTTAAAACTAGACTTAAAATTCAGAAACAGAGAGACAACAGCCCCAGAATTTTTTACTCTCTCGTACGTTCGAATTGTGACCTGAACTTCCATTTTGCCTTAAAGTAACAGAATATGTTAGAGGGCGTCTGTTAAACGCTTTATTCGTAAAAAAAAAAAGAACATCTATACTGTCTTAGAGTTCACTGTAGGGATGACCACTGTATTGCTTGTTTTTAATTAGAACACATCAACGTCAGAAGTTTGTCCAGGAAGTGACATGTTTTTTCGTTGTAATGTTGAGAAACAACTAGTTATTAAATCGGTTTGCTGTTTTCGTCTGTCTCCATTTTCTTTACTTGGTAGTACGTTCCAGCGCTTATGGTTTATAAGTAATTTGAAAAGGAGCATGTTTAATATAAAGTGTCATGGATAAATACAGATTCGTGTATCTTGGGTAGTAATTTGTTGATAACTTGACGTGGCACGAAAGTTAAAAGGCAGCAGTTATTTTGTCGTTTTATCGAAATATTTAGGCCAAAGTCTAATTTTGTTTCGTAGGTAGATCTGACATGTTTAGCTGTAATGAGTCCAAAGATGACGCTATAAACGTTTCAGGTTAATATAGCCAGTATTAAAAGGTCACTGCTTACTTTCTAACTGTCAGCCTTTATTGGCACACACAGCGTTAAGGCTTATTTATAGAAGATATGAAGGTTTTGCTGCACATAAAATAGAATGTCTTCAATTTATCACATATGCTTTCCAACCTAGACCTAGTAATATAGGGTTGGCTACCCAGCGCAAAACGGCATTGGCCAAAACTGGTTTCGTCAAGTATGTATCAATTCAAGGGTTAGTGGATTTTCCAGAGAGGTTGTTATCAGTGAAAAGCTAGAACAGTAGTGAGGAGGACTCTAACACTTGAATACAGATTTTTTGTTTAGATACAATTATCCCAATGTATGTGACGTAGCTTGGTTTGCTAAACGGCAGTTGAAACAAATATTTGAAACCGAATGTCGACATTTTTTTTTTTGTTTATACCCGAGTTCTGATAGGGAGAAATGGGATTATATTGGGTATTTATTCTTGCAATATGTCTGGGCCATTTGTGTACGTCGAATTTGGAGAGATCCGTTATACGAAAGTTACATCTGCTGCGATAATAGACCATTGTTACGTACCGTGTCTATTCTATTTATGAGGTTGGAAGTATATTTGGAGTTTGCAACATCTGACAGAGGACACTTCTAGTAGTTTTTAGAAGAGGACCGTCGGCGATGCAAGAAATAAAAAGTATTAGACTGCACATTAGTTTTATGGTAGTTGATTCCACCTCCGATAAGCAGGACACGAATAAAAGAATAATGAATGGAGGTTGGGGTAGAAAGGAATAGAGAATGATGGTGTGAAGAACTTGGCGGATGAGAGTGGGAGAAGTAAGGATGAGAGTGGGAGAGAACGATAGAGTCAAGGAAGGTTAAGATGAGATTGGGGATAGTAGGAGGTATGGATATTTATGAACGATGGAGTGAAGGAAAGTTAGGATGAGATTAGGAATAGTAGGAGGTATGCATATGTAAGAAGGAAGAATAGTAGCGCCAATATTGTATAGTGATTGTTATGGTAGGTCTGGACCACCACCCATATAAGTGGTAGAGTCCGCTAGTGGTTACGTCACGCACTGTGTGGTGCTGGTTGTTTACCATCATGGAACGGTTCCATAAGAAGTTGTCAATAGACTATGTTGAGTATGTTGACTATGCGTCCACTGTCGTCCTTGAGTATACACCGCACGCGTTCCTTATTAGCGTGGAGTCAGCGGTTGGTCTCCTAGAACCCAGACACGCACCAAGAAGCTTGGATGCCACGCAACTCAGGTAATGATACTAAAAAGAAGAGGCGCGACGGAAGGCACCACCCCATAGCTTCATATGGATGAGTCAATCACTGCGCAGAAAGAATAGGTAACTATCTTTCCTGCGCTGTGATTGGCGATGCCTATATTAGGCGAAGACCCAATCCCATATAAAGGCAGGATAGACTATTCACATGCAGTTTGACGGACTCATCCGCACAGCCTGGAATCCGTCGAAGACGTGAACATGGGATAGAAGGAGTGGGACAAGGGAAAAGAGGTAGGCACGATGGAGCGCAGTTTTTCTTTTTCGCCCGCCCACCCACCCACCCACCCACTCAGTCTGGGGAATGTTATATGTATCACATCTTCGCGCGACTCCAGGCACCACCCCATAGCTTCATATGGATGAGTCAATCACTGCGCAGAAAGAATAGGTAACTTTTTTTATTCAAGTAGGGCATACGATTTAATAATTATCAAGCAGGTGCAGGTACTGTAGGAGCGTTTGTTTTCTTCAAGCTGTAAAACTGTTAAACTGTTTTACTTTGTATGCAATCAGCCATCAAGCCTATTCTTATTTTAGTTTAACAACTTCCTGCCAGACCCGGAAGATATACAATTGAACCTTGTTCGAGGATTTATTTTCGTCTGTCTGGTCAGTCTGTTCATACCCTGGCGCTGAGAGTGTTTTATTGGGCTGAAACTCTGGCAGTTTAAAGTTACTTACAATTTAAATGTTCAAAGTTTATGTCAAACAACAACAGCACTAGGAACACATACATTTGCTCTGGAGAAAATACAGCAGTTTTCGCAAGTTCCAGTCCAGTGATAGAAATGTGGCCACTATAGACAAGTGGTCACTATAGAGAAAAATGCTGATCTATTGACTAGGAGCCATACGTTACACATGATTTCAGTACACTGATCATTAATCATATAAACATTGCATAGGTAAGCCAATTGTTTAGATGTACAATTAAGTTCAAATAATTCTGAAGAGAAATATTGATGAGAAAATAATCATTCTCGCCACTGTCTAACTTATAATTACGTATCAAAACTAAATGCAGCTTTTCTAACTAACGCACCTTTCGCCGACTTCATCAAAGGACCGCCGGCTATCAATCAAACACGGCTGTTGATTAGACTTAGAGTTTCAAACAGTCATGTGCTGTGTGCCAGTTGACAGCGAACTTCATGCTACGTGATGTTTTACATTGCTTGGACCTTCTTTCCTACAGCGGTGCTTCTACAAAATATTTAGACTGTAACACTGAGTCCCACATGTTTTATAGAATAGAATTTGACGCAGAACAGCGTTTTTTGCTGGGTATTTTTCTTGAAACATGTCCGTGGGAATATCAGCGAGGCGGCGACGTAGGGATATCAGACCGTCAACAAAAGTCGCACGGCGGCTAACGGCGCAGCGAAGATACTAGCGCTATAAATAAGCGCTTCAACTAAGGATGGCAACCCGTACAATATTTTTGTATACTGTTGAGCTAAGTAAAGTTTGTTGTTTATGAGGTTTTAGTTGTCTTTGAAGCTTTGACCCGAAATATTTTAAAGTCAAACTGCTGAAGAGAAGTAAGTGACTGCTACGATTATCGTAGATATGGCCCTAAAAAAAACTGATAAAAGAAGC
>NC_049986.1:16356083-16356952 GCF_000003815.2 Branchiostoma floridae | reverse complement strand
AGTTGCTGATACAGTATTTGGCAACAATGATGATGATGATGTTGTTGAAGGAATGAATATGATTCATTGACCATATATTGTTAGTAACATTTGCAATGTGTAAATTATAATGTTGAAGAGAAAGTGATTTTCTCCTGCTTCCCATATACTCCATAGTTGCATACTTCATGGAGGGGAGGACCATCTCCCAGATCTGTCACCGCTGGGCCAAGACTGTCGACCCCAACGTGCGCAGGGGGAAATGGAGCGTTGATGAAGACATTGTAAGTTCTGCTCAGTTTACCTCAACAGTTTGAAATATCATATATCCAGTAGAAAACGCTAGGTTAACAAAAGTGCTGATAGAAACACACAGTCACTTTAGACAAGATTTTATAGTTAACATGCTGTCTAGAGTTGAAAGCACCTGATCCAGTGCTTGTATCTATGTCATCCCTCCAGGCCCTGCTGACAGCGGTGGCCAAGTTTGGTGCTAAGGACTGGTGGAAGATGTCCAGACTTGTTCCAGGCAGAACAGATGCACAAGTCAGAGAGAGGTATAGTTCAGCCACATAACTGTAAACATGCATTGTGTGTTTAAAGTTCACAGCACATACATTTTGTCACTTTTGTGCCATAGTAAAAAGTCTGTTGTAGCTTTGATATTTCAGTGGAACTATACAAATTTAGCCTTATGGTTGTACTGAGTGACCCACCTTCATGTAACTTCATCCGTCCGCTTACAGAAGGTTCTTTCTACAAGCCATGGAAATTACTAGTGGTTGCATTACAGAGACCATGGAGGGTATCTCTATGTAACCTTGCAAAGACCATGTTTAAAAGCAGGTTCTTTGGTTCTTGTAATTTTACTATTACTCATCTACTTGATT
>NC_049986.1:16349907-16355529 GCF_000003815.2 Branchiostoma floridae | reverse complement strand
AGAAGAGTATTTCAGAATCAAAGTTGTTTGTCAAATCTTCTTATTCACATCTCTAAGATTATTTCTGTTGATTCATTGTTCTTGCTAAATCTCCATGTCCAGTTTGATGGTGTTCAGACCCCAAGTGCGTGTCAGCTGCAGTGGCAGAATGTGGCACATCCCTCGATAAACAAGGAAAACTGGACTGAGGAGGAAACAAGTCGTCTGGAGGCCATAGCTGCTGCACACGGCGCTGAGGACTGGGCAGGGATAGCTCAGGAACTGGGGGTGAGCTCATGGATGGAGTCTGTCATGTGATCAGGAAAAATAGATGAATGGATGGATGGGTAGATGGTTTGATGGATGAAAAGATGGAGAGACATACAGATGGATGGGTGGATAGAGAGGATAGATTGAGATAGATGGATGGATGGATGTACAGATGGATGGATGGATGCATGTGGGTGGGTTGATGAGTGGATGAAGAGGGTGGATTGAGATGGATGGGTGGATGGGTTGGTGGGTGGGTGGATGGATGGATGGATGGATGTACAGATGGATGGATGGATGTGCAGATGGATGGATGGATGTGGGTGGATTGTTGAGTGTATGGAGAGGGTGGATTGAGATGGATGGATGGGTGTACAGATGGATGGATGGATGCATGTGGGTGGGTTGATGAGTGGATGGAGAGGGTGGATTGAGACGGATGGATGGGTGGATGGATGGACAGATGAATGGATGGATGTACAGATGGATGGATGGATGGAGATGGATGGATAGATGGATGTATAGTATATTTATGCAGTTCTGAGGTAGTCATTAAGGTTTGTTTGGCAATGTTGTATCCATAGAGTTTTAGCATGAAAACAAAGAGTGATTGAGTGTTTGAGATGTTTGTCCTATTATCCCTCCCAGACCGGCCGGACAGCTATCCAGTGTCTGCGGAAGTACCAGACAGATATAAACAACGAACTCAGGAAGACGTGAGTAATCTTTGATGTTCTTAGGGAGTCAAATGGAGAGACTCACATTCAGATGTACCTGTCCATGATATTTCATAAAAGAGTCTGTGACATTTTAGTATACATTCATTTGGAAATCTTTTTACTGAAGAATTTTTAAAGAGGTTTAAAGTCAGCATATCCTGCATAGTTCATAAGAATAACATCATGTATTTCAGTCTTCTTTGCTTGTGGCTTGTGTGTCTTGCTTGTGGTGTGGTGTTGGCATAACGATAAGGTGTTTGACCCAGAGGTCCTGGGTTTGAAATCCCTGATATGCTATTGGTGTTGTGTCCTTGGGAAAATCACTTAACACGACTTTTCTCACTACACCCAGTAAAAATGAGTATGTGACTTTGGTTTGGGAGGTTTAAAGTACATGTACTGAAAGGAGAGAGATCACTTTACAATACCAAGCCCTATACAAAGTTGATAACAACCCACTGCCTCTACAGCCTCAAAAATAGTATGGGACTACCTCTACATTTATGTTTTTTACCTTTGCTTCTTGTATCTGCAGGAAATGGAGTCCTGAGGAAGATGCTTTGTTGACAGAGCTGGTGGAGAAGCTGAGACTGGGAGGCTACATTCCTTATCAACAAAGTATGTGGCATGGTTCATCAGCATCGATTAATATCCAAGGGAAAGGGAGGGAACAAGGAGGGGGAAATGAGGGAAGAATGGAGAAAATAGAAGAAGACAGTGTAAAATGAGTATCCAAGGGAACAAGGAGGGAAAAAGAGAGGATGGGAAAATTAGGCAGGAAAGGAGAAATTAGAAGAGGGCAATGAGATTTTTTTTACAGATGCAGAAATATAGTAATTTGTTCGTCTTTTGTCAGGATTGATTTATTTGAGTGAATGGCATGGTCAAGGTACAAAATGATGTTTGCAGATGGCAATGACTAGTGGTTGGAAAGAAACAATAGTGACCAATGATGGCCTGTGTCAATATATAAAGTTGCTGATACAAGTATTTGGCAACAATGATGATGATGATGTTGTTGAAGGAATGAATATGATTCATTGACCATATATTGTTAGTAACATTTGCAATGTGTAAATTATAATGTTGAAGAGAAAGTGATTTTCTCCTGCTTCCCATATACTCCATAGTTGCATACTTCATGGAGGGGAGGACCATCTCCCAGATCTGTCACCGCTGGGCCAAGACTGTCGACCCCAACGTGCGCAGGGGGAAATGGAGCGTTGATGAAGACATTGTAAGTTCTGCTCAGTTTACCTCAACAGTTTGAAATATCATATATCCAGTAGAAAACGCTAGGTTAACAAAAGTGCTGATAGAAACACACAGTCACTTTAGACAAGATTTTATAGTTAACATGCTGTCTAGAGTTGAAAGCACCTGATCCAGTGCTTGTATCTATGTCATCCCTCCAGGCCCTGCTGACAGCGGTGGCCAAGTTTGGTGCTAAGGACTGGTGGAAGATGTCCAGACTTGTTCCAGGCAGAACAGATGCACAAGTCAGAGAGAGGTATAGTTCAGCCACATAACTGTAAACATGCATTGTGTGTTTAAAGTTCACAGCACATACATTTTGTCACTTTTGTGCCATAGTAAAAAGTCTGTTGTAGCTTTGATATTTCAGTGGAACTATACAAATTTAGCCTTATGGTTGTACTGAGTGACCCACCTTCATGTAACTTCATCCGTCCGCTTACAGAAGGTTCTTTCTACAAGCCATGGAAATTACTAGTGGTTGCATTACAGAGACCATGGAGGGTATCTCTATGTAACCTTGCAAAGACCATGTTTAAGCAAGGTTCTTTGGTTCTTGTAATTTACTTATTACTCATCTACTTGATTCCACAGGTACATGAATGTGCTGGATCCTGAGATCAAAAGAGGCCCCTTCACTAACTACGAGGACAAACAAGTCATGGGACTCTATGAAAAATATGGACCAGGTATGTATAAAATCAAGCCCATGACCTATGGAGACTATATATGGTTGTATTATACTATATATTCCACTTTGCCTTACATTGTACCCGTTGCAATTGTTGCGCATCAAACTTTGACTTGACTTAACCTTGCATGCACCCCCGCCCTTCCCCTTCCAGCATGGTCCACCATTGCTAATGAGATCCCAGGACGGACAGACAACATGGTCCTGAGAAGGTTTGAGATGCTGTTGAAGCAGAAAAATATAGTGAGTGAAATATTAAATTAACTTATCAACCTCATATCGAATTGAAAAGAGGATGATCTGAACTGAACTGAACTTTTATATAATATGCAAGCTTGTATGGTCATGGCATATTCAGTCAAAACTACCCAAGAAGACCACTCAGGGGACTGGTAAAATTTGATTTATGTGGACAGGTGGTCACTATAGATTCTTGAGTCACTGGGAAAATTATCAAAGGGACGTTCAAAAAGTGGTCACAGTGGCGAGGTGGTTCTGATATAGAAGTGGTCACTGGTAATGGTATAGGTTTGACTATAGATAAACTTCTGATTGTATTGACTTGATTTTTCACCTTCCATTGCCTTGTCTAGATTAAAGCTTCCATTTCCTAAAGAACCATCTGATCTGGTGACTAATAGAAGGCCTTTGCTGACAGTGTCTGACTGTATATTACCTCAAAATTACACCAACCTGAACCTTCCTCCCTCAGACATACCTCCCGCTGGTGCGTAAGCCCAACGCACCGGTGGAGCGCCACTCGGACAGGATGATGGCTAAGTACCTGGGCATGTCTGTGTCGGAACTGTTGAAGAGACGGGAGAAAAGACTGGCTGTCAAGGAGGAGCAGGGAAATGAGCACATGTCAATAAAGGTAAAAAAAGACTACTTCATTTATCTATTTATTTGCAAATGTGACAAGACATTTCCCTGACTCTCAAGCATTGGTGCTGATATTAGAGAGTCAACAGACACACAGACAGAAATAACGTCAATTCTCATAATCCCACCAGGATTTAATACTGCCACATCAAAAAAAAGTATTTCAAGATTGTCTTGAAAACCTAAATATCTGAAGTATATGTCTATGATTGTATGTACCTCAGGATTACTGATGCTGCATTGGTACATCTCTTCTGAATCACTATCTGAATCTATATTGTCCACTCTTTGGCATACATGTAACACAGCAGATTTACAGGCATGTGTTTAAAGTTATCTAATGAGAATGCTCCTACAGCGTTTGGCGGCAGCAAGTTCCCACTCTACCGTTCTAGTAGAATTGTTCACATGAACCCTTCCCACCTCCCTTTGCACAGCCACTGGAAAACAAGAAGCCAAACAAAGAGAAGCTCTACCGCCTGATCGAGCTGTACAAGGAGAAGAAGAGAAAAGAACTGGAGAATCCTGAACCTGAGCAGAAACCTGAGGACAAAACCCAGAAGATCCATCTTCTCGTAAGTTTCATTCTCATCTGTTGAAACAATAATGAACGGTTAAAGAATTGTCATCAGTGTTACAACAAATAAGATTTTATTTTGTGGCTTTTGTCCTGGCT
Organism: Branchiostoma floridae; assembly: GCF_000003815.2. Lineage (NCBI taxonomy): Eukaryota > Metazoa > Chordata > Leptocardii > Amphioxiformes > Branchiostomatidae > Branchiostoma > Branchiostoma floridae. The sequence goes on along the minus strand of NC_049986.1, from coordinate 16,351,058 downwards.
TGGCTTGTGACATTAGTGGTCTTAAATGAAAGGCGTTTATAAAAAGGCCATCGCTACAGGGATAACATACATGTGTGTAGTGTACATGTAAGGTTTGTCAGTAGAAGGACAAACATACCTTCTGTTATAGTAGTAATGGTCAATACTTCTTGTAGAAGTATGCATACCTTCTCAACTATCAGGACAGGAATATTATCCCAAAGTCTTCAAATCATTCTCTCTGTTAACATTGAAACCTTTGGCCCAGATGTTTTCAGCTTCCTTTTTGATATATCAAGGAATGTTTGAAAAAACCTGATGATGATTTTACAGCTCACCACGCATAAGAAAAGGGGAGGTCAGCCACGGCGTGACCCACGGTTAGATATAGTGGAGGCCGGGATTCTGGAAGTCCTGAAGCCGCCTCCAGAAAAGGTGGTGAAACTAGCGTCAGGGCGACCACGTCGTCACAAGACCAACAGTAAGTCTGGATATTTGTTGGATTTAGTGATCTATGTGGCTAAAACGACATAATGGAATGGCAATTCATAAATGTAGCAAACAAATGTTTCAAGAAGGGTGCATAGATCTTTGAAGGATGACATAGATACAGAAATGTCTGAATTTATTAGTACATGTAGATGAACAATGTCATGTAATAATGTTGATGGTAAATCCAGAGACAGTAAATTATGCAACTTCCAATCCACGGCTGTGCAATTGACCACTTATTCACGTTATTGGTGAAATCCACGGCTGTAAATGTGTTGAATGTCTTGCCACCTCCAGAGGATGTGTTGGTGAAAAAGCTAGCCGCATCCGCCCCACCCAGCAAACTGATCTTTACCCGTTTACTGAAGGTCAGTACAGCTTTTAACTGTTAAAGACTACTGGTAAATCTGCTTGGAAATTAAGGCCCTACACATAGACATCTCTGGTGCCTTAAGCATGAATGCCAGGAGCAGCATAGTGCTCTTACTGGGTTTGGACCCCCTAGCAGATTTTTTGAAACTGCAGGTGCAGATTTTGTTTAAGTTACGATTTATATTTGTTATTTTCCCAGGCTCTACACATAGACATCCCCAGTTCCTAAGTCATGATTAAGGAATGCCAGAAGAAGCATGCTGCTTTCACTGGGTTTGGACCCCCTAGCAGCTTTTTTGAAACTGCAG
>NC_049986.1:16341574-16349362 GCF_000003815.2 Branchiostoma floridae | reverse complement strand
TTATTACATCAGTTAAAGGATTCATTTGATTGCTCTATGTGCATATTCTAAAAGTCTGCAGTTTACAGGCCGAAAGTGCGAAAAAACAGTAATAAATTTAACATACGTCGGTGTCTTTGGCTAAATTAACAAAGCACCGTACCGACGCGGTGACTTTAGACTCGCTTGTGTAGTTATTCAACTTCAAAAGCAATCGAAAAGCATTCATATTTAAAATATATGGCAGATACAATGAAGCTCATCGCTATAAATGGCAGCAAATTTTGACAATGTCATTCCTATGCGAATTTGACAACACCATGCGTGAAAGACGACCGAAGTACCAAATTTTCTGCTTTCTCCCTGTGCAGTGCCAACAGTTTCCGTAGCTACTGGGAACCAACCAGGCCAGCCTGCCACACTGCTGCCACTGCAGCAGGTCAGGACAGCCTTTCCAGGGATTCAGGTCCTCCGAGCACCAATCCTGCAGCAAACACCTGCCCCAGTAGGAGCACAAGCTGTCCAGAAGGCTAAACCAACGGCAAGTACCAGCATCATTCCACCGGCTAGTCCCTCTACTGCTCCAGCTTCCAAAGGTGACAAAAAGCCTGGTCCCAGTGCTGTTTCCAAAGACGGTACGAAATCTGGTTCCGCGACTGTTTCCAAAGCTGCCTCCAGTGCTGCGTCTTCAAGAAGTGCCGCTGCTGGAGCCATGGCTTCAGCTGGATCCAGTGCTACAGATGGTCCTACTGCTGCTGTCCCAGCTAGTCCCAGTGGCACGGCAACTAGTACTGCTGATATGAGCAATGCTTCTACTGCTGTTCCAACCACTAGTACTGGACCTAGTGCTGTTCCTACAGGCGGGACTGTGTCAAGCACAACCAAACCACCAGCAGCCCTCCCTCAGGTAGCAAAATGTTTAACATGTTTAGTCTTCTTCTTTTGAAAATGTAACTTCTCTGAAAAAAGAAAACACAGGAATGTTTTGAGTGTGAGTAATACATGTAGTTACATCAGTGTTACATTTTTTTTCAGAGCAAAGTTGCAGAAGAAAACAGAAAATATGCAATTATGCATGTATAAAGTTAAATGTCCTGTGATCTTGCCATTGAATGGAGTTGCTCATGATCTGTTTCAGGTTGTGAATGTGATGATGACCGGGAAGCCAGACAAACCAGGAGAAAAGGCGCCGAACGTCGGCCAGTTTCTCATCGTGCTGCCTGCAGGGATGAAGATGGTCCGGCCCCCCACCTTGATGCCTGCTGTGCAGTTACAGCCAGTTACACCAGGTGGCGCTGCTCAGCAAGCAATAAGGCCTCCTCTGCCCATGCCCAGCTGCAGCACAAGTAATACTTCACAAGGGACTGGTATCTCAACAAACACTACACAAGAGACTGGTACATCAATGGACACTACACAAGGGACTGATACCTCAACAGCAAACACTACAAAAGAGACTCGTAACTCAGTGAAGACTTCACAAGGGATTGGTACATCAACAGACACTACACAGGGGATTGGTACCACAGCAAACACTACTCATCATCAAGGGACTGGTACCCAAGTGAACACCACAGAAGAGACTGGTACATTGTCAAATGGACAAGACAGGCCAGAGGGGCTGGTAAGCTTGGCACAAGTAGCAGCAAAGGTGGCTGCTGACAATGAAGCAAAAGAAGTCTCGGCTGGAGAAAAAGACTCAACAAGTAGCACAACTCCAACGAGCAGCCCTTCAACCACTCGTAAGGTACCTAAACGGAAAACTCGAGCATCTACCAAAACTCCAACAAGTCCGGCACCAAAATCTTCTTCCTCTGCTGCCACAAAGACACCACCAACTGTGCCAAACATCATACGGTCTTCTAGATCTGCTCCTGCTACGAAGACGCCACAAACTGTGCCGAACATCATACGATCTTCTAGATCTTCTGCCACTGCTCCTGCTACACAGACACCAGAAACTGTGCCAAAAGTCATACGACCACAACCAGCTAAGTCTGCCACAAAACAAATTCTACAAACCATCCCTATTGTTACCAGAGCTGCCCCCACTGCCACGGTTCCAGTACAGATCGCCCCCGCACCGCAACGTCCTACTAGCCAGGGAAAGGTTGTCAGGGCATCCAACAGGAAAGTGTCCAAGGTCGCGCTCCTGGCCCCGAACTCTGCAACCTTGAACGGGTTCAAGTCGTTGTTGCTGGGTCGTAAGAAACTGGTGGCTGAGTTTGAGAAGCTGCTGTCAGTTAGACATGCCCGAACTGCAGGTTTGTATATATGTATATATATATATATACATATATATATATGTATATAAATATTTAATGAAGAATTCATAGATTATGTCCTTGTGCAAATACATATTCATAACTGCTAACCACTGAAAACATTTTCCAATACAGTATGTGACTATGGTAATGTTATGCTCAGTGTTTTTGCTAACACAGACTTAAATCCCATAAACTTAAATGCATTTACTTTTGTAGTATGGATTGTGATAGAGCAGACATGAATGAGTGTGTTGTCATTATAAAATGAACTTTGATAACAAAGGTTACAGTCAAACACCTCAATCTGTCAAGAGATTGACACACCCCAGTGTGAGTACCGGTAGTTTAAAAAAATCTGTCTGGATATGCACCTTGTACTCGTCAGCACACATGACATAGTTTGTTGGGTACCAGGTAGACAATACAAACATACACAACTTTCTTATCCATCCACCCCAGGGCTAGTTGTTGGGCCCCAGAGCCAAAGTGCTGCCATGGCCACACCATCCAGGGCACAGGGCTTGGCTGGGTTCGATGATTCTGCATCTGGCAGTGAAACTTCTCCAAGACCAGGTACTTCTTACTTAACTGGAGAACATAAAGAGACTTGTAGAATAAAGCACTAACCCCTGTGTGGCATTGAATGAGTGAGTGGCTAGGTTAGTGGACTCCAGATCAAGAGGTCATGGGTTTGATTCCTGCATGCCATCCATGGCTAGACATTGTGTACTTGGGACTTTTTACACAAGTTTCTTTACTCCACCTCTTGTGAAAATGGGTACCTGACTTTGGTTTGGAGGTAAAAGGCAGTGAAAGGAGAGGGATTCACTCTGCATTATTCCAATACAGTGACCTAGACACAGTCGATTAACAACTAACTTCTTCTATGGGACCTTTCTAATGCTTTCTTAACAATGTCAGAAAGGCTGTGGGGTTACCTTTACCTACCTAACCCCCACAAAATAACCCAGTGTTGTTTGACTTTATTATTGAAATGAGTTACTCTTGATTCTTCTGTAACTTTGCTGACATCTTGTTTGTTGCACATGTAGTCAGAACAGAGCCCCCTTCAAGGCTTCCCAGCTCTGTTGTCAACCCTCACAAGGACAGCTACTGTTACAACATGCTGAAAAACAGGTGAGGCAGTCACTGTCTTAGAAGGATTTTTGTCTTAAAACTTGCTGCCTTTATCATAAGTCATGTCTACCTACATGTACATTGTTCAATGCATTCGTATACATACTCTACAAAGATCTGCACCAGGAAGGATGATGTTCACTGAATTAACTTGCTTTAATACTATGACTTAAGAATCCTTTCTTTTTGGCAAGACCTCAAAGAGATTTTTAAAAATGATACCAGCGGCATGAACACACAGATGTCATTCCATGATTTTTCAAGTACGTTAAACATACAGACAGTAGGGAAGATTTTAAAACAGCCATAGCAGTACAGTTGCATCTCCAGGGTTGTTCAAATATTAACAATGTTTCAACTTCTAGTGATGCTGAAGAAGAGCGATGGATACCACTCGAAATGTCCAGAAGTAAATCTCTGTTTTTGTCCAGCTGTATAGATTGAATTATATTTGAATAATGTTTTAATTTCTCTTTTTAGATTTGATGCCCTGTTCCTATGGCCTGCCCTGCTGTCTACTGCCACAGTGGATGTGAAACCACCACAGAAGGCCAAGAAGAAGGGAGGCAAACCTAAGTCGGCCAGTCTTAACTTTATCAGACAAAAGAGACAGAAACAAGCAACGCAGAAAGGAAATGAGGCCAGCAAGAATGATCAAGCTGATGGAGAAACTCCTGCAGACCAACCTGCTGCTTCTACAAGTGGGGCAGAGGTGAAGAAAAGGAGGAGGGTTCAGAAGACAGAGCTCCACGGAGAGGGAGAGGAGGCACCACAGAGGAGGAGCACCAGGCTGGCGGCCAGGCCCCCCATAAGGTACAAAAGGAAATACACCAAGAGGAAGCTAGAGGATGTTACATTGGAAGATGAAGAAGAAGAAGATGAGGAAGAAGATAAGGAGGAAGAAGATGGTCATGAAGACCAGGATTCACTCCAAAATGGAATAGCTATGAAAGAGGAGGAGAATGCAGACATCTCTGGTCAGCGTGTCAGTGTTGGAGCTTCGTCACCAGCTGCAATGGAGAGTGAAGGTCCGGCATGCGACAGCATTGCTGAATCTCAGGCTGACAATGTAGAGACTGGTGTGGACGGTGGAAGTCCATCGCAAAAAGACATTCCTGGGCAGATTACTTTACTCATATCTTCCCCAGAAAAGGGACTAAGGTCTGCTGGAGCGACTCCTTCAAAGCTCAAGGAGGCGGGGCACGGGGACCTGAGCCAGTCTGACAATGAAGCATCACCATACGAGAAATACGACAGGTACAAAACCGGGATGAAGTCTTCTGGTTCTGACGAGCTAGGCAGCCCATCACAGGGAGGGACTCCACTCAAGAGGCCCCTGGAAGATGCTAGTGCAGGCATGCCCCCTGGGACGGAAAGAGGAAGTACAAGAAACGTAGGACCATCAGGGATATGCTTCAGGAGGTGGGAAAGAATGAGGGGCTAATACAACATGTACATGTGAAACAGGATAGCAACACAAACCATTGACACCTGAATGTGGAAAGTTCTTGTATGTGTTTGCACATAAAGGGCCTTGAATAAGCTGAAGAATATCAAATGATAGACATGTTGCAGTCTAAGTATTTGTAACAAACATGAATTGAAAGATGCATAAGATGAAATCTACAGATATATTTCTGTTTTATCAATAACATAACTAACCATAACATCATACTGATGATTCAAAATCTTTTCTTATGCCAACTACATGTTGTATAGTATGGTTATTCATTCTACTTACAGCTAAAATATGGTTGTATGTAAACACTATGGAATATTTACAACTTACTAATTTCTTATATCGAACATAGCTGTGTTAATGCTATGAAAGTAAGCCCCTACTTGCTTTGTATGATCTGATGAAAACTGCAGCAAACAGAAGGCCAACAATCAACAGTCTTTCCAATGAAACTTTTTTTTTATGCTTATGTGTGGAAGATTTTTCTAAGAGCACTTTTCTGTTCCATGTTGTTATCATTCTATGTTGTTATCATACACTTCTTCTTTTCTGTGAACAGAAATCAGTATATATGATACATAATTCAGTTGGTATGGTACTACATTTGTATATTTTTAAGAGATATATCTTTTTCATACTGATGAGAATACCAAAAATGAGCTATATGTCTTATATGTGAAATCATGTAGGGAAGGCCTGAATTGTTCACTGTTGAGAGATGTTATATTTTGTTATTCAGAGTTCAACTTGTTTCACATGTTAAAAGTTGTGTGTGACTCTTCAGAAGTCTAGCCAAGGAGGTTCTATAACATTTCTATCTCTAATGTGACATTAAATCTTGAAGTTAAACAAAGGCAAGTTGAGGCAACTGTTATATGTGTTGTGTATTTTACTATCTGGATGTTTATAGCATGGCAAGGTTGACTACTTTTAGAAGCAACTTAGTGAAGAGATTGATATGATGGGAAACTTTGAAAACAAAATTTCCATATTAAAGATAGCCTGATAAGGCCACACCAAACTATTTGTTACTTTTCGGATTTCTTCTGAAAAAGATTGGACCGACAGGTCAAAAAATAAAATGATTTTTTTCAAAAGGTCTGGGGTGAAGATATATGGCTTAAAAAAAACCTGAGTAGTTTAATGTCACGTTTTATACAATGAATCCCTACCTTTGATTAATGCTACTAATGTTCTGAATAAAAGGCATTGTTTTTAAACTGAAATTTATATATGTGTATGTGCCTGTTATTACCGTTGACCAACTGCGCGCCCGGAAGTATTAAAACAACTGCACAGAAAGTGGTGTTACTTTCCCGGTTATAGAATTACAAAAGGCGCGCTTATATGATAGTTAAAACACTTAGGAACGTCCAGGGATAGAGCACCTGCAATATCGTGACCTTGCAAGGCAAGTACAATGTACTCAGTTAAACGTAAGTAGTTGTCTTGAATGAATAAGATTAAGTAGTTGTCAGACAAAGGATGTTATCAGACATTTTAGACCTACACAAACAGCTATTGTGTCTTCTAGAAGAACTCTTGCTAACCTGTCATGCCCCTTGTTACCAACTTTGCATGCTACAAGTACTATACCTGAAATGTTTGTACGGCAAGTCCTAACGTAATACTGTAAATGCAGAAATGTTCGCGGTGGATTAGTGTTCGCTGTTTTCGCGGCGGCCGCTTCACCGCGAATTTAAAACCACCGCGAACATTTTTCCATAACAGTAAGAGTCTATAGTGCATGGTGATACCGCGAAATTAAAACCACTGCGAAAAGTCCATTTTCCCGCTACCGCAAAATTAAATCCCCGAGAACTTAAATGCATTTACAGTACAACGCGAACTTGTAGGTGTTCAATGTACATCAAGCCTTCGTCATGCTTAAGGGTTTCAGTTTGCCCGAAATAAGTTAGCAGACCTCTGAAAATGGAACATAATGGCACCACACGCTTTGACATATAACGTTATGTGAAACTGAAACGATTTTTCATCCTAGCAGATTGACACGAAGTCCCCAAGAGCCCGGCGACGTTATCGTACAAGACGGTCTGAAAGAGTGACAGAGTATCCGGACCGGTACCACGAATTAACCATGCCACGAGAAGCTTTGTGGGGGTTTCTTTGTGGGCTGGTCCTTGCATATCTCTTTATCGCTCTTTTATCACTGTATGTAGTTTGGAAAAGGCTAGCGCTTCGGGAGAAAACGTCTAAGGAGCGAGAGAGGGTGGCGATATCAATCTTGTACCGATACAGAGAGGAACATCTTGAGACATTTCTCCGGCACATGCATCCATTTCTTAAGCGTCAGCAAGTCGATTATTCCATTTTCGTCATTGAGCAGCAAGGTGAGCCCAAGTTCTGCAGAGGGCTGCTCTTCAACATCGGGTTTTTTGAAGTGATGAAAGACGACACCTACGATTGATTCATCTTCCATGATGTAGACTTGATTCCAGAAGACGACAGAATCAAATACTCGTGTAGCGGCTCTCCGAGGCACTTATCCGTAGGTGTGGTCAAGTTCGGCTACAGGATGTTTTCATATTATACTACGGACACCTCATCCACGTGTGTGTTGGGGTCACAGCGTTCTCGACTTCACATTTCAAACTCGTGAACGGGTTTTCCAACTTGTTCCGGGGATGGGGCGCGGAGGATGACGATATGTTTCTGCGACTCAAGGCGCTTGGATATCTCTCGCCAGGATGGGAGAGTTGCCAGGTATAGATCGTTACCTCACGAGCAGGCCGAGAAAAATGAGTCAAACTACCTGCTTCTGGAGGATTCACAGACGAGATATCTACAGGATGGGCTGAACAGTTAACAGTCTGGACACTGTTGACTACCGAGTCATGGAAATATCCCGGCTTTTTCTGTATACCAACATCACTGTATGGATCGCCGCTAAGTAGCAGCTATCAACCGCCAACCACCCTCACACTC